>NC_143033.1:42717500-43015000 GCF_057628025.1 Oncorhynchus mykiss | reverse complement strand
ACTGGGGTTGAAATGACCATTCAACATCTCCCGTCCAGACCACTATTGGTTACCTGAACTAGGTTTCCCACAATACCTCAGGGCAGTCTCGCCTATGAAAATAGAATTCCTAGAATGGACATCTTCTATGGTGTGTCCACTGTTTTGTGTTCTCATATGACCTGGGTTGGGCTTTCCAAGAGATGAACCGCAGTGCCAAAACAAGTGTCAGTCAAAATTCTGTCATATCATAGGTTGTTCCAAAACAAATATTTAGAGAGTGTTGTGCTTTTAGTGGCACTGTTACTGTACTACAGCACTATTTTTGTCTTCCAGAATCTTCCAAGCGCTATGATCCAACTAGCCTGGTTAAAACAGACTGAATGCACACTGGTGAGCGCAGCATTCAGTCTGGTTTCATATTCATTACAGCAAATTGAAAACTTCCGGAGCGAATTTGTACAGACCCTTTACTTGCAATAGAATGTAAATATCTACGACTGATTTAATTTAAAGAACCATGAACGCTGACTTTCCAACCCATTCTCTGCTTCTTTTCTTTTAATGATACTTTGTTCACACAAGACCGTTTATTCCATTTTTTATTTTTTATTATTAAATGTGCTTTTGTCTCTATACAAAAACAATTTTGAGCGCTAACCATTTGTTGGTTGACTAGAATTTGGAAGATGTAGTTATGTTTTCTTTCAGAGTTTGTTTCATTTCTCTTCCTTTTAACATGAAACTTAGGATTTGGCCCTATGTACCTGCTGAAATGTGCACGGTGAGCAATAAGTAGAATATGTTTCTCACACGCTGTAAAGGTCTTCCTTTTATAAGAATAGGTTCAGTAGGACTGGACTAATATGTCTCACCCGAGATGAGGAATAATTCTTCCTTTTTATATACATTTTCATGCATTACTTATCATTTGAAGCTTAACTAACCCAATATCTTCTACTGTGGCCTTATTGATAATAAAACATATAAAGTCTCAGTCTGGTAAGTTCTTAGTTATGAATGCTTATTCTAGGAGGTCTTTCTAAAGCAGCAGTGGACATTAGCCTAGGTACAGTACCTTTCCTGAGAGTTTCATCCTTGCCTTGCCAAACTTTCCCGTTGTTTGGCAAGACTATCAACATTTTTCAAAAGCAAAAACAGACCGGCAGCCAAGCTAAATCATTGATACTTTGAGACTACTAATCTCATCCTGTGGCTCAGGATGATCTCCTGCACACACAAAAAAATTAACCAACTGGTATCTGACTCCAACTACATCCCGTTCAATCCAAATGTGACACTAAACCTTTTTAATGAAATGTGTAATCCAGTGGCACTTTCAACAATTCTTGTAGAGGATGAACAACAGCAGGACAACCTGTTAGTCAACTATAATCATAGAAAATCAAAAAAAAAGAAATCAATCTCTTGATGTGTCAAGCATTTTGTCCACTCTGGTCTCGGATCACTGTATTGCCTCCTCATATTTGGTCAACTGTGTCTGTGTGTGTGTGTGTGCGCACGTGCATGTGTGTGCGCGCACGTGCATGTGTGTGCGTGTGGATATGTGTCTGTAAATGTTAGTTTGGTCAATGGCTTCCTTGGCCAGAGGTTACTCCATTAGTTTGTATTGAGTTGTTACATAGTGTTATTCCCCATTCGCCACTACCATGAACAAACAGGCAGAAATGACATTACACAACAGTGTCCTCCTCTTGCCTCGTTTGTGTAGGCTACACATCCAGAAGATTTAGCCCTTATCTCACAGTGTTCAATACCCCACGGCCATATGCTCAACATGAAAAGCCAACACCAGCTCCCACACACACCATCCCCCTACACACACACAAATAGTACTAGAGGGATCTGTATCACTGCGTTAGACCCGTGCCAAGATGGCAGCTTTTTATAGCCTGTTGGTAATCCACTGACCCACATTGGCCTGGAGAGAGAGCACAGAAACAGAAGCCCCAATATCTGCCATGTAGACCTGGGTTCAAATACTATTTTAAATCTTTTAAATACTTTATTTGCTTTAGCCTGCCTGGAGTGACAAATGTGAGGTTTACACTTGGGTGTATTCTGTTGCTTCCCTTCCGGCTCAATCAAACACTGCATGTTACTTCCCTTGCGGCTCAATCAAACACAGCCTGAAATGATTTCAAATAGTATTTGAACCCAGGTCTGCTTTGACGCTTGTTTTATTCATCCCCCCCCCGCTTTAATCCCGTTTTTATTGTATTTTAAATGTTTCTTTTTTTTACGTCATAGCTGCCATTTCACCAGGGGGATTATGCATTTTGGTCGCTGCTATCTCTAGGGAGTAGAACTTGCTTTTAATTAGAGAGAAGTAATTCAATGCTTCCTCCTGTATGTGGACTGGGTTGGTCATTTAGATATGCCTGGATTTTTTGACAATAATATTGAGGCTCTGCTTTTGCAGAATTTATGGCAAGCCATTTTCTTACATTCCACCTCTCTGGAAAAGGCAATGCTGCTTAGCTGAATAGGTTTCAACTGAAAAGCTTTTATGTGGAATTCCTTGATTTCAAAGTATGCCCAGAACCATCTTGGCAGAGGTAAAAATTGCAATTGAAAATTGCACACTGAACAGTGACAATTATTTAATTAACTAGAATTTTGCACACATGGGCAATCCATATCCACTCTGCCATGTATGTCAATACGATGTAAGTTACCAGCTTACCCCCTTCATCACACACACTTCCACATTCACACGCAGACACACACACGCTGTGAGTGTTTGAGCGGATCACTCAAAGTGTATTGCATTATTGGGTTAAAAATGGTCTAACTTGCACCTACATGTCCACCAGTGGAGGCTGCTGAGGGGAGGATGGCTCATAACTGGCTGGAACGGAACATGGAAACCAGCATTGAAACCATGTGTTTGATGTATTTGATACCATTCCACCTATTCCGCTCCAGCCATTACCACAAGCCTGTCCTCCCCAATTAAGTTGCCACCAACCTCCTGCGGTGTCCAATGCATGAACTTCACAAAAATCATGTGATCAAAGGTCATGAAGTTTTGACTGCAGTCAATTGCAAGTTTCTGCAGTTGCTCTTTACCGCCATTCATATCGACAGGGGTGTAGGGGAGTGGGTCGAGAGCTTCAAGTTCCTCGACGTCCACATCGCTAAGGACTCATCATGGTCCAAACACACCAACACAGTTGTGAAGAGGGTACGACGACGAATCTTCCTACTGAGAAGATTTTGTGGGAGATTAGGCATGGGCCCTCAGATCCTCAAACGTTCTACAGCTACACCGTGTGGAGCATCTTGACATCACCGCCTGGAATGGCAACTGCTTGGCATCTGACCACAAGCCGCTACAGAGGCTAGTCCGTATGGCCCAGTACGTTACTGGGCCTGAGCTCCGTGCCATCCAGGACATCTGTATCAGGCGGTGTCAGAAGAAGTCTCTAGCCACCCAAGTCCATAGACTGTTCTCTCTGCTACTGCATTACGAGCAGTGACGGAGCGCACAAGACAAAAGACTGCGGAACGGTTCATCAAATGGCTGCCCTGACTATTTGCATTGACCCCTTATTTATTTGCACTGACTCTCTTGCACCGGCTCTATGCACACTCACTGAAATCTATCCACACACTATACTGACACGCCAACATGCACAACACAGGAGGCTGTTTAGGGGAGGACGGCTCATAATAATGGCTGGAATGGAGTTAATGGAATGGTATCAAACACATGGAGACCACGTTTGATGAGTTAGATACCATTTAATTTATTCTGTTCCAGCCATTACTATGAGCAAGTCCTCCCCAATTAAGGTGCCACCAACCTCCTGTGACACACACACCCACTACATACGCTCACACACAGAAAACGTACACACACATGCATATTGATTCTACGCACACACATACTCCGATATAGACACTCTTTCACATACGCTGCTGCTCCTCAGTTTATTATCTATCCTGATTGCCTAGTCACTTTTACATATCTCAATTACCTCAACTACCTCGTAGCCCTGTACATTGACTCGGTAGCGGTACTCCTTGCATGTAGTCTCGTTATTGTTATTTTGTTACTATTTCCTTTTTTATTTTTGGCTAATTTGTCTTACTTTTTAACTCTGCATTGTTGGGAAAGTGCTTGTAAGTCATCATTTCACAGTAAAGTCTACACTTTACTAAAGTTTTTTGCTTGACCCAACGCGAATGTGACCAAAGACATTAGTGAAAGAGGAACCAACTTTGCCATGTACACTGTGGATATATATAAATTAATGTGATATTCGAGTCTCTCTCTCTCACTGATGAAATGTACAATGTACAGGTAATTGCCAAAATAAAGGAAACATCGACATAGGGCTTTGGGCCACCATGAGCCAGAACTGCTTCAATGCACTTTGGCATAGATTCGACAAGTGTCTGGAACTCTTGGAGGGATGCAACACCATTTTTCCTCAAGAAATTCTATAATTTGGTGGTTTGTTGATGGTGGTGGAAAACACTTTCTCGTGCACCGCTCCAGAATCTCCCATAAGGGTTCAATTAGGTTGAGATCTAGTGACTGATGCCCTGTGGATGGGGGAATTGTCATCCTATGGGGGATAGCCATGGTAGCCAAAATAATGGCATGCACAGCATTTATATACCTGACCCTAAAACTATACACAGCTCCACTATACACGTTGTGTTACCATCAACACTTCAATGTGATGTTCACTCCTATCTACATGTACAAATTACATCAGCTGTACCCCCGCACACTGACACAGTACCGGTACCCCCTGTATATAGCCTTGTTATTTTATTGTGCTACATTTTCATTCATTTTTACTTTGGTTTATTTGGTAAATATTTTCTTAACTCTTCTTGAACTGCACTGTTGGTTAAGGGGCTTGTGAGTAAGCATTTCACGGTAAGGTCAACACTTGTTGTATTCGGCGAGTGTGTTGTTTTGAGAGTGGAGAGCAGTAGAGGGGAAGAGCATATTTTTTTATATTTCCCCCTACTGTATCATATTCATTAATTATGTGTAAGTACAAAAACTTTGGTCCAGTTTTTCACAAGTACTTATTCAAGTGTTGCTAGTGGTTGAACTAAACGATCCTCAAATTACACAAGTTGCTTTTGTTTACATTGAACATAGTCAATGTAGCTAGCTAGAGTGTCTGCCTCTTGACTTCATAAATCTTAGTAAAATAACCAGTGGTGTATAGTCGAGGCCATCTGCAACCAAAATCAACTTTAGTCTCGTGATTTCAAATCACAAGATAGAACGAATGCGCGTCAGCCATCGAGGAGTTGAACCTCGATGGCTGACGTGCTTCATTTGTGACAAACCACAATGTAGCAGCGCAGCAGACAGAGTAAACAGCCAAGTAGCATACTATCTATTGTGGGGAAATGGACAGTATTCGCCAAGGTGCTGATTCATTCAAAGCCTTTTAGATGACACTGAGAACACCCGTCATATGCAGATACACACATACTCAGCCGTGGGGCTTACAAGACCTGCATTTCATGTCATTTTCAAGACAATGTAGCAGTAGAACAAATATCAAAATATAATTTAAATGAAAATAAATCAATGTAATACAGCAGAACACATGAGAATATATAGGCCGCCTATTTGATAACATGAAGCACATATTCAGATTAACTTCACAATACAGAACAAGTTTGTTCAGGAAAACATGTTCCCACCTTCGTTTTCAAAACCTCCCACAATGACTCTCCCCATGTCAAGTCCATTTAACTCCTGACAGCCCATTTCTTGCTCAAAGCCATGAGCGAGCCAGTGGCTGTGACATTTAGCCTCCTAAGGCTTTTCATAAGACTGGCTGTAAAGTCTATTTTTTGTATTGTTAACCTTGGTGTCTTTTGCCTTGTCTACAATGAATTCTGTATGACAAGCCATTGGTTTATACATTTGCTTTCTCTTTGAACTGCAAATTGCACCTGCTTGTCGGTGGATGCACTCCCCCCCCCCCCCCCCAAAACTTTCATCCATTTTGGTTTAACCACGTTTCAAATTCAGGCTACATGGCATGATTACGGGGCGGCAGGGTAGCCTAGTGGTTAGAGCGTTGGACTAGTAACCGGAAGGTTGTGAGTTCAAACCCCCGAGCTGACAAGGTACAAATCTGTCGTTCTGCCCCTGAACAGGCAGTTAACCCACTGTTCCCAGGCCGTCATTGAAAATAAGAATTTGTTCTTAACTGACTTGCCTGGTTAAATAAAGGTAAAATAAAATAAATAAAAATTACATAGGGACCTCTTCATTAGCTGACCACCACTACCAACACCTGTGTCAAGATCAGTTACTTAACCCACTGGCACTCCCCATAACCTCTATGTACAAATAAGAGAGCAGGTCTGGAATCACTGTGGCAGGATAGGATGAGTACACAGATCACCACACTTTTACATGGCCTTTCTGGTGAGCGGGAAAAATAATGAGGCAACTTAATTTAAGGCTGATCGCTTTTATTCGAATGTTTAGTGCGAACAGTGAAACAATTAATAAATAAAAGGTACCAGAGCGGGAAAATATCTTAGAGGTGCTGGTTCCAGTTCCTGCAGGATCCGGCTCAAATTAAGCACTGTTGGCAATTCTTGCCATTGGAAGTGACGCAACACGAACGCAACACGGCAGGATAGCAACGTTCACTGATTTCAAAGGAAGCTTTCCCTCAATGGCTGATGGGAATGCCGGACCCCCGATAGGTGTAGTGTAGCAGGGCCGTAAGCATGATGGGATGTTAAATGCTTATTTAACTCAGGAACCACACCTGTGTGGAAGCACCTGCTTTCAGAATATGTTGTATCCCTTATTCACTCAAGTGTTTCCATTATTTTGGCTGTTACCTGTACATACAGTGTACTCAGAAAGTATTCAGACCCCATCCCTTTGTCCACATTTTGTTACGTTACAGCCATATTCTAAAATAGATTCAATTATATTTTTCCCCTCAATCTACACACAATATCCCATAATGACAAAGCGAAAACAGGTTTAGAGATTTTTGCCAATGTATTAAATAAAAACTGAAATACCTTATAAGTATTCAGACCCTATTTTTTTTATTTTTACCTTTATTTAACTAGGCAAGTCAGTTAAGAACAAATTCTTATTTTCAATGACAGTGGGTTAACTGCCTGTTCAGGGGCAGAACGACAGATTTGTACCTTGTCAGCTCGGGGGTTTGAACTTGCAACCTTCCGGTTACTAGTCCAACGCTCTAACCACTTGGCTATGAGACTAGAAATTGAGCTAAGGTGCATCGTGTTTCCATTGATCATCCTTGAGATGTTTCTACAACTTGATTGGAGTCCACCTGTGGTAAATTCCTCTTAAGTGTTGAGCCCTTTTTTTCAATTTCCGCCTAAAATGACATACGCACATCTAACCGCCTGTAGCTCAGGACTTGAAGCAAGGATATGCATATTATTGATACCATTTGAAGGGAAACTCTTTGAAGTTAGTGGAATTGTGAAATTAATGTAGGAGAATATAACACATTAGATCTGGTAAAAGATAATAAAAAAAACAAAAAAACATGCTTTTTAAACATCTTTGAAATGCCATACATTGAGGTTATCCACACGATCGCAGCAGTGTCTGTGCAAGGTTTCAGACTGATCCAGTGAAGACTTATATCACTACACAATATTTTGTATCAAGTCTGCCAGGAGTTTCCCCAAATGTGCTAAATTGGTCAATGTATACATTTTCAAGTACATAACTATAGAGAACATACAAAAATGCTATGGTAATATATTTTTTTTTAGTTTGCACACTCCCAGGAATGTCATACATGATGGATCATTAGCTTCCCTACAGAAAATAGACCAACCTTCACACATCTGGATGGCCAGGCGGGGTGGGTGTGGAGCCAGAGACAGCGGTGAGATCAAACTGTAGAACCCAGTTCCTACATTGGATTTTACATTGGATTTTATCTCTGGGATCCTCAGGATGGCAAATCAGAGAAGGATTACTGAATGTATGTACATTATTTACCTTCAGAGGTGAATGTATCAAACCAGTTGCAATGATGTACGCTGAGTCGGGAAGCAGGTTCAGGGAGTGAATACGTTAAATAAATAAATGAACAAAACAAGAAACACAAACAGCGCACCAACAATGAAACAGCAACAATGACGACTGGAGAAGAAACCAAAGGGAGTGACACAAAGGGCAGGCAATCAAGGAGGTGATGGAGTCCAGGTGAGTGTCATTATGCGCGTAACAGGTGTGCACCCTAACGAGCAGCCTGGTGACCTAGAGGCCGGAGAGGGAGCACACCTGACACCAGTTGAGGGAGTGCACACATGCAGCTATTCTGTGTTGAGTGGTTAACAAAGAAATAGGAACTTCTATATGCTTAATTTAGAGTTAGTTGTTCTACAAACGTTAGGCTATATGTTTAGATGTCTAATACATTGTAAGGCTGCATGATGCAACTCTAATGATGATTTGAGAAAAGCCGCTTGAAAGGCATGAGCTCTGCTTAGTTTTCTTTGTGCTGGCTGTACACACTTTGTCAGTCTCTCATACACAATTTGAGAAGCACTTGATAATACATCTATGCTTTTTGCAGCCTTTCTCCCAAAATGCTGCCTGCACCTCTCACCTCACTCACACAGCTCTCCATCACCTGATCAGGTCTTTCTCACAGGCTACAAGTGAAGACAGACACATCAGGGACGAAACTGCGCGTGTCCTTATCCAATTCTGATGTGCATATTGAACATTTTGGAAGAACTGTCCACATTTACTTTTCGTCAGCCAACAAGATGATTAGGCCTAACGAACAGCAAAAGCACTCGCCCATGTCAAATCTACTATCCCCCATAGTACAAAAGTTTATACATTCCATTCTGTGCAAGAAATAAATATTCCAAACATAGTCTGGGACAATTGTGGGATGTGATAGATCCCAAATTAATACAACCATTAGGATTTTTTTTTTAATTACGCAATGAGGCTGACGCAAAAGATCAGACTGTTTAGCTTAAAATGTTGATAAACTATTAGACTATTTCTTCACATTATAAGCACAGCAATGCCCACACGGCAGTAGGCTATCAGCGCGAATATTCCATTAGTGGGAAAACACCATTATCAAAAGTGACCACAAATGCGATTATGCATGTAATGCTTTTATTATAAAGGTACATTTTTATGGTGAAAAGGATCTTCCCCAAACTTGAAACTCACATGCTGCTTATGTGTGCCAGTTAGGCTCTACACCCCTTGTAAAGCGGATTCATGTGCATTTGGCCACTTTAGTTGTGATACAAACCTTATTAAAACATATAGGCCTATGGGCTAGGCTACATGAGGTGTGCGAATATGATTTGAAAAAGTTCAGAAAAAAAAGGCATTGTTTCTTATGCTGGGCATCATTCACAAGTGATAATATATCCTTCACAAGTGATAGGCTAATATTGTCACCCATCAAACTATACTTGATTTCATATTGTCTTTACATTTACTAAGTAATATACAGTGCCTTGCGAAAGTATTCGGCCCCCTTGAACTTTGCGACCTTTTGCCACATTTCAGGCTTCAAACATAAAGATATAAAACTGTATTTTTTTGTGAAGAATCAACAACAAGTGGGACACAATCATGAAGTGGAACAACATTTATTGGATATTTCAAACTTTTTTAACAAATCAAAAACTGAAAAATTGGGCGTGCAAAATTATTCAGCCCCCTTAAGTTAATACTTTGTAGCGCCACCTTTTGCTGCGATTACAGCTGTAAGTCACTTGGGGTATGTCTCTATCAGTTTTGCACATCGAGAGACTGAAATTGTTTCCCATTCCTCCTTGCAAAACAGCTCGAGCTCAGTGAGGTTGGATGGAGAGAATTTGTGAACAGCAGTTTTCAGTTCTTTCCACAGATTCTCGATTGGATTCAGGTCTGGACTTTGACTTGGCCATTCTAACACCTGGATATGTTTATTTTTGAACCATTCCATTGTAGATTTTGCTTTATGTTTTGGATCATTGTCTTGTTGGAAGACAAATCTCCGTCCCAGTCTCAGGTCTTTTGCAGACTCCATCAGGTTTTCTTCCAGAATGGTCCTGTATTTGGCTCCATCCATCTTCCCATCAATTTTAACCATCTTCCCTGTCCCTGCTGAAGAAAAGCAGGCCCAAACCATGATGCTGCCACCACCATGTTTGACAGTGGGGATGGTGTGTTCAGCTGTGTTGCTTTTACGCCAAACATAACGTTTTGCATTGTTGCCAAAAAGTTCAATTTTGGTTTCATCTGACCAGAGCACCTTCTTCCACATGTTTGGTGTGTCTCCCAGGTGGCTTGTGGCAAACTTTAAACGACACTTTTTATGGATATCTTTAAGAAATGGCTTTCTTCTTGCCACTCTTCCATAAAGGCCAGATTTGTGCAATATATGATTGATTGTTGTCCTATGGACAGAGTCTCCCACCTCAGCTGTAGATCTCTGCAGTTCATCCAGAGTGATCATGGGCCTCTTGGCTGCATCTCTGATCAGTCTTCTCCTTGTATGAGCTGAAAGTTTAGAGGGACGGCCAGGTCTTGGTAGATTTGCAGTGGTCTGATACTCCTTCCATTTCAATATTATCGCTTGCACAGTGCTCCTTGGGAATGTTTAAAGCTTGGGAAATCTTTTTGTATCCAAATCCGGCTTTAAACTTCTTCACAACAGTATCTCGGACCTGCATGGTGTGTTCCTTGTTCTTCATGATGCTCTCTGCGCTTTTAACAGACCTCTGAGACTATCACAGTGCAGGTGCATTTATACGGAGACTTGATTACACACAGGTGGATTGTATTTATCATCATTAGTCATTTAGGTCAACATTGGATCATTCAGAGATCCTCACTGAACTTCTGGAGAGAGTTTGCTGCACTGAAAGTAAAGGGGCTGAATAATTTTGCACGCCCAATTTTTCAGTTTTTGATTTGTTAAAAAAGTTTGAAATATCCAATAAATGTTGTTCCACTTCATGATTGTGTCCCACTTGTTGTTGATTCTTCACAAAAAAATACAGTTTTATATCTTCATGTTTGAAGCCTGAAATGTGGCAAAAGGTCGCAAAGTTCAAGGGGGCCGAATACTTTCGCAAGGCACTGTAAGTGTGAAATTTGTTTTGATTTAGAATGGACCATTATCATGCACCTGAATCGAAACAGGGCCAGTCGGAAAAAATACATGTCATCTATGCACTTAAATAGCGAATGGAGGACGCATTCCCCATGTTTCTTTTCTCATGCCAGCCAGGTAAGCTATACTCCTGTTGTAAATATCAGCAATGTGCTTAATATTAGGGAAGTTGAAAAATAAATATTGTAGGCTTAGCCTATAGAAAGCTGATCCTCCTCTTTTCAGTAGAGGCCATAACTCTGTTTTCTCGCACAATTGCATAGCCTATTGAAATGTTGAGCAACATGAGCTCTAATGGAGTGTTTGATTAGGATTAGAGGGACAATAGAGTGTTGAGTACCAGACAGTTAGCAAGTCTGGTAGGCTACTAATGACCATCAGCAGCATCAGAGTTTGGAGAAGCCTAACTACCACGACTAAATGGTCACGTGGAATTTGAGCAAGGTACAGAGAGATCCTTGATGAACACCTGCTCCAGAGCACTCAGGACCTCAGACTGGGTCGACCGTTCACCTTCCAACAGGAAAACCACCCTAAGCACACAGCCAAGACAATGCAGGAGTGGCTTCGGGACAAGTCTCGGAATGTCCTTGAGTGGCTCAGCCAGATCCAGGCCTTGAACCCGATTGAACATTTCTGGAAAGACTTGAAAATAGCTGTGCAGCGACGCTCCCCATCCAACCTGACAGAGCTTGAGAGGATCTGCAGAGAAAATGGGAGACACTACCCAAATACAGGTGTGCCAAGCTTGTAGCGTCATACCCAAGAAGACTCAAGGCTGTAATTGCTGCCAATGGTGCTGCAAGATAGTACTACGTAAAGGGTCTGAATACTTATGTAAATGTGATATTTCAGTTTCTAACAATCTGTTTTTGCTTCATCATTATGGGGTATTGTGTGGAGATTGATGAGGGATTTAAAAAAAATATATTTTAGAATAAGGCTGTAAGGTAACAAAATGTTGAAAAAGTCAAGGGGTCTGAATACTTTGCACTGTACACACATATGATTTCAGTTTGGGCGTGTGATATAACGGTTGGAGCAGTTTATTTCGACAATATAAAGACAAACGTATATTAACAATGGCAACTGCCATGTTGAGTTTAGCCTTGCTGTTGGGAAACCACCTTAGTGTCTGACTTTCGGCTGTCAAAGATGCACCTCCCCCGACTTCACTCTTTGACTTTCCTCTACAGTCGGTTGCTTTCCCCTTACTATTCAAACACCCTCAGTCTCTCTCTCACTCTCTCTCATTCACTCACATGTTTTCTCTCTCACTCACATACACTCTCTCTCTCTCTCTATATATATATATATCTCACTCACATGTTCTCTCTATATATATCTCACTCACATGGTCTCTTCCTCTCTCCCTCACATACACTCTCTCTATATATATATATATCTCACTCACATGTTCTCTCTCTCTCTATATATATATATATATATATATATACATCTCACTCACATACTCACTCAATTCAATTCAATTCAATTCAAGGGGCTTTATTGGCATGGGAAACATACGTTAACATTGCCAAAGCCAGTGAGATAGACAATATACAACTCTCACTCTTACTCACACACATACTCTCAGTGCTGTGTGCTGGAGTCATATTGGATGTGTTTGGCCTTGGTTGGTAGTCTTTCCTATGCATTGTGTGATCAGAGCCTATAATGGATTGGTCAGACCCCCCCCATCAGAGCCTGCCTTCTGTTGGCCCTCTGTGACCCAGATCTGGTCTGGACCAGATTAGACAGAAGGGTCCCTCCATCTTTCTCATTTTCTCTTTTCTTCTCTTCTACTATTCTCATCTCTTCTCGTTTACATTCATACATACGTCCAGTTTTCATACACTATGTTTTGACTTAACACCTTGCCACATTCTCACAGTTTTCAAAGACAGTCCAACCTACCCATCTCTATTAAAGGTCGGGTTTGGGCAAAAACACAAAAATCACGTTATAACTGATCAGTGCACCATCATATCAGGCCATTTAATGCTTAAAAGAAAATAGATGATTGCGATATTTGGCTACAAAAGTGCCATTTCTTACCGATCGCTACAGCTTCCGTCCAAAAACAAATCCTGTGAAATTAAGTAAACACATACTGGAGGAGTTACTGGCTAGCTATAGTGGCAAGCTTAGGAAATGAACTAGCTTCGTCGGTCACGACGTGCATTACCAGGATGGTAAAAATTGAGAAAGAGGCACAGTTGGACCGTTTTTCATTCACAAAGTTGACCTTTAACTCTGCTCAAATATCCTCTTGACTGCATACGGCTTTGTTTGCGACCCCTTTTGCATATAAAACGTCTTCCCAAAAGACAAAAGCGTACATCTCTTCTCGGCTGTGCCATTAACATGGAAATTGGAATGTGACATTTTGGACAGGACAGGGATTTCAATGACCCACTCCACCCCATCCCCAACTCCCCATCCTCCTCCTCATCCCTCCATCTCCCTCTCTTTCTCAGACTATTCCCCCTCTCTTTCTTTAGTGGGCGTTTCTAGCCTGACACTGGCCTAATGAATGAGCAGGATGATTTATGGCAAGAGGGGAGAAAAGGAGCGAGGGAGGGGGGAGGACTTGGAAGTTTAAGGGAGTAAAGGGTCTTCCAGGATGCCCATGAGGGTGGGAGGTAAGTGGGGTGAGGTGTGAGGGTGCCGAGAGGGTCTGTGAGCTAGTATGTCAGCATATTTGTCCTCGGAGTGGATGCAGTGTTTAGGTGTACATGAACGTCAGTACACTAGTAAGGTAGAAGTACTTTTATATCAGTCGTACATCACAGTTTTGTGCTGTCTCTGTCGAGCGCAGATACAGTGGGGCAAAAAAGTATTTAGTCAGCCACCAATTGTGCAAGTTCTCCCACTTAAAAAGATGAGAGAGGCCTGTAATTGTCATCATAGGTACACTTCAACTATGACAGACAAAATGAGAAAAAAAATCCAGAAAATCACATTGTGGGATTTTTAATGAATTTATTTGCAAATTATGGTGGAAAATAAGTATTTGGTCAACAAGTTTATCTCAATTCTTTGTTATATACCCTTTGTTGGCAATGACAGAGGTCAAACGTTTTCTGTAAGTCTTCACAAGGTTTTCACACTCTGTTGCTGGTATTTTGACCCATTCCTCCATGCAGATCTCCTCTAGAGCAGTGATGTTTTGGGGGTGTTGCTGGGCAACACGGACTTTCAACTCCCTCCAAAGATTTTCTATGGGGTTGAGATCTGGAGACTGGCTAGGCCACTCCAGGACCTTGAAATGCTTCTTACGAAGCCACTCCTTCGTTGCCCGGGCGGTGTGTTTGGGATCATTGTCATGCTGGAAGACCCAGCCACGTTTCATCTTCAATGCCCTTGCTGATGGAAGGAGGTTTTCACTCAAAATCTCACAATACATGGCCCCATTCATTCTTTCCTTTACATGGATCACTCGTCCTGGTCCCTTTGCAGAAAAACAGCCCCAAAGCATGATATTTCCACCCCCATGCTTCACAGTAGGTATGGTGTTCTTTGGATGCAACTCAGCATTCTTTGTCCTCCAAACATGACGAGTTGAGTTTTTACTAAAAAGTTATATTTTGGTTTCATCTGACCATATGACATTCTCCCAATCTATTTCTGGATAATCCAAATGCTCTCTAGCAAACTTCAGACGGGCCTGGACATGTACTGGCTTAAGCAGGGGGACACGTCTGGCACTGCAGGATTTGAGTCCCTGGCGGCGTAGTGTATTACTGATGGTAGGCTTTGTTACTTTGGTCCCAGCTCCCCGTGTGGTTCTGGGATTTTTGCTCACCGTTCTTGTGATAATTTTGACCCCACGGGGTGAGATCTTGCGTGGAGCCCCAGATAGAGGGAGATTATCAGTGGTCTTGTATGTCTTCCATTTCCTAATAATTGCTCCCACAGTTGATCTCTTCAAACCAAGCTAATTACCTATTGCAGATTCAGTCTTCCCAGCCTGGTGCAGGTCTACAATTTTGTTTCTGGTGTCCTTTGACAGCTCTTTGGTCTTGGCCATAGTGGAGTTTGGAGTGTGACTGTTTGAGGTTGTGGACAGGTGTCCTTTATACTGATAACAAGTTCAAACAGGTGCCATTAATACAGGTAACGAGTGGAGGACAGAGGAGCCTCTTAAAGAAGAAGTTACAGGTCTGTGAGAGCCAAAAATCTTGCTTGTTTGTAGGAGACCAAATACTTATTTTCCACCATAATTTGCAAATAAATTCATTAAAAATCCTACAATGTGATTTTCTGGATTTATTTACTATCATAGTTGAAGTGTACCTGTGATGAAAATTACAGACCTCTCTCATCTTTTTAAGTGGGAGAACTTGTACAATTGGTGGCTGACTAAATACTTTTTTGCCCCACTGTATAATATGTATATGATTTGGTCTGAATATGTTAATTCGGGGCATGTGTATCATGTAGTATTTGTGACGTGACGTAGTAGTGCATCCTGATTAACTACAAAGGAATGCATTGGAGCTCCACAGGGAGTAGTCCCATCCCCACTTCCTTATGAATTTTCCTTGATCCAGCTAGAACCAAAAACACTGTCAACTCTGCAACATGCCTCATTGTTTAAGGGCATAACCGTAGGCTACAGTACAGTGCAAAGACAACCCATTTTGTCCTTTTTCAGTTCACTGCTGGGGCACAATGACAGTAGCACTACCAGGACACTCTATGGAGTGTGTGTGTGTTTGTGTGTGTGCGCACATAAGGCACCTCAGGGTTGTGGGTGATGTCTCAGGTGGATAGAGGAGAGTTAAAAAAAAAAAATCACTCTCTAAACTCTAGGCAAAGGCCTCTCACATTGGCAATGTCATGCTTCTCCGTGCAGAGCCAACCATGTGGAATGTACTGTGAATAGTCAGAGGCTTCAGGAGGAAAATAATGAAAACATGACTTCAGCTTTTACACTTTCACTCCACCTGACAGTTCTCCCCCAAACCAAAAGTTTGTCAGATGTTTCCATAGTTGCCTCAAGTTGAGTGTAAATTCTACATACTCTGTTGTGTAGAGATAGCTTTCTGCAGTTGGAGAAATTGTTCGGTCTTGGTGCCAAATCTAACTAACTATAAATTTGGATCTGTCTAATTCTGTTTTATTATAGTTGTACACTGTAAACATGTATTAGAAGACATTCTTATGAAACACTTTAAAGTTCAACTGCCCCTTAGAACCAACATTTCTGTTTTATAGTAGTTTTATTCGGCCTATGTGGCATCGATATAAGTCATAAACATAAATTATACTGTCAAAATTCACAACAAAGTGTAAATAGGATAATAAGTCTCATCCAAAACAGTTTTGTGAGTTCGTCACAATTTACTGGAGGGTTGGGATTACGATCATGCCCACTTGCGAATTGCCCACTAACACAGGAGAAGCAGCTGTGCTGATTGCGCTCTATCAGCTGTGCGTGCTCTATTCAATCATAGCAGCAGACAGTGAGACAGACATCCCATTAAGCAGTGCCTCAGACCTCAGATTCCTTATGAAACACTGCCAGACAGACACACTCTGGTAATAGAGAGTGAGAAAGTTGTAAACAAATAAATGGCACTGAAGCACACACGTCGCCACTCGCCAATGACTTAGTAAGTTTATTGTGGACCAGCTGCTCAATGTGCCTGCTAGCTACCACTTGCTAGCTTCATTGACAAACACAAAGTTAGCTAGCTAGAAAGTGATTTCGGCACTGATGAACAGCATGTAGCTTGTGCTTTACAGTATTTGCGATAGTTTGACAGCTTGCAGATGTAGACATGTTATTGTGCCAAGAAATCAGTCCTAAGCGTGCAGCCAGACTTTCCTGACTGGATAGACTGTATGAAGTGAACTGACAAGTGTTTCGGGCAAATCATTTTACTTGAGAAATACTGCACTAAAGACCTTAGCAAGATGTGAAATTGCGCGACTAAGACCTCAGAAGAAACATCTAAATTAATGACAGATTTCCTGATTCATCTTAGATGAATTCTGACTATTTTAATGAAGTGGCTATTTTGTTGTTACAGTGACTCAGAATGGTCAACGAAAAGTACCTTGTATGATATACAAACATAACCACAGGTTATCCATTATGTTGATAAAATACTCAAGCGGCTGCTCTAACAATGAAAACAAATGTCTTAAAAAATGAAAGGCAGTGGGGAGAAGGCAAGATCAGGTGGGACCATTCTAGCCAATGAGAGGGCAGATATGGGTGTGAACAACAGGTACAACTCCGATATGAAGTGTATTTTCTCAAAGTTGCCGGGATGTCACGTGTCCTACATATATCAGTACTCGTAACAACCTAAGTACTACGAAACTTACATTCAGTCAAATAAGCCACACATAGCAAATAAGTCACTCATTTTTTTGTTAACCAATCTGCTGGAGAAGACAGCAGATTTTGGGAGCAGTTCTCCCACTCGCTTCACCTCTTCCTCTCTGACATAGCACACCCACATCAAACCACCCACGTCACACCACACCCCCAAAGACAATACTCATTTTCCTTCAGTCATGGCTGCTAGCAATTCTTAATGCGCAATCTTCAAAACGAGGCCAAATCAGGAAGTGCAGTCACCCTGTAAAGTAAAAAAGTGTATTTATTGTTCAACAAATGTATTTTATTGTATTTTTTCAAAACAACAAGACTACCAAAAAGTTAGTCGACAGAACAGGTCTTTTTTTAACAGAATACGCAAGTCATCGCACAATTGCAGCAACACTCAAAAAGTGACGGTTACAATCTTTTCACAACAAGCTTTCTCTGTAAAAAAAAAAAAATCTAACGTAGAAAAGAACAACATTCTCATCGGACGACAGGCGATAGGGATCCAAAGACGACAGAGAAGACAGGCAGAGGCGTCCTGAGAGGACGACGAACCCCTGCAGTTTTATCTGTCCGGCCGGCTGCCTGACAACACACATTGTGCTCCATATTTTTTGTTGTTTCTCCGCCACAACAAGTGCAATAGCCTTTATGCTTCTCGAAACGGTATGCATTTCTACAAAAAGAGGTTGGCACATTCAAGACATTAACGGTTTATAATAATGGACCTTTTTTTCATTATAAATACAATATACTTTTTCTATCCCTGTATCCAGAACCCACGTAAAAACAGTACAGAGATGGCTATTTACAAATGAATGCGGGATGTGCCCAAAAGTCATAAATAATCATAATAATAGCAAAAAAAAGAATGAAAGTCCGTTCTTCTTCCATTGTTCCTTAGAATGTGATCATATTCTTTATTTTGTAGCTGTTTCCGTCGATAGAAAAAAAAGAAAATGGGAGGCATCAAAGGAACGTGTTTTGTTTCTACGTGAGAATGTTCCTGTCTCCGCTTATCTCATTTCCTGAAAAAGACAGACAAACGTGTCAGAAAACGATGTGAAAAAAGCAACAAAAAGCAGAAAGCCAAGGCTTGTTTATTATCTGCACATAACAGGTAGGAGCTCTAACAAAGCATGTGTTGAGGATGATTCTCATAAATCACAAAGGTCGTCTACATCACTTGATTTAAATACAACAAAATGCATTTGATTTGTCAATTCATTTTCAAAACGGAAACCAGCCATACAACTAAATCAGGAGCTTAACAACCCAGGTGGCTAAATTATAAACTATAAAATGTTGGAATAAAACCCAAATTTGTACTAATAACCATAGAGCTGAAGAGGGTTTTTAGAAACATTCTATCTCACTGTAACCCAAAACGCTGGTCAACCGCCCTATGGGAGCAGCTCTTGTTCGTCCTTCATAGACTACTTGACTAATCATTTGAGGGATTGGCTGTTAAACAAGGAAGTCAAGATCTGAAGGAGTCACACAAAACACAAAAAGAAAGTAAAGACCCTTGCCCCTACGCCCCCATTCAAACAAAGCCCCCCATTCACCCGCTCTGTCCAAGTGGAAAGATAACGCTCAGCACCGTGACAGGAGAGGGGTAACACGAAACTGTCTCCCCAGTGAAACACACAGCCTGTCTATTGTAAGGCCCTGGCTTTAATGTTCCTGGTGGAGCACGAAGGGAAGTGGAGATGAGGGGGACATCAGAGTGAGTTCCTGGGTCGTCCACAGGGGGTGCAGGTCAAAGGGGAACGACCTATCGTTGGGTCACCGATCGCCTGAGAACCAGCAGATCTGTAGGACAGTGTCTGGACCGACAGAGCCAATTCTGCACCTAATAAACGAGGTCATCTAGTACAAATTGGCTGAAGCTCTACTGAGCATAGCCCAGCTGAATGAATGACAAAGCTAGACATGGTGATAGGTTGGTAGATGCTGTATATTTTATATTAGGCATACATTAAGATACTTAATACTACAATATTACCAATTTTCTGTTTAGATAGCGGTACAATGGTCGCAACAGTGGCAGTTGAAAGCTAGTAGAACAGTGTAAGTTACCACTGGGAATCACCATGGGCACACAGAGCAAATGCAATGTACCAGTAAGTGGTTATACAGTAGTTTGACTACTAAAGTCATTTTTGAAAAGATGTCAAAATGTTGTTGTGGTTGTTTCTTTTCTAGTCTTTTTTTAGCCCGAGGGACATACTACACAGCTTGTACCCACTTAAAAGGCCTTCTACCCCCTCACTAGGGAGCCTGCGCAGAGTGCACTTAAAGCAGCAATCCCACAAAGAAGTTGTACCCTCAGTGCACTACAGAGGGAGAGTGGGGTGGGGGGGGGGCTGAGTTTGACATTATCCCACACTGTGCAGGGGATTTTGTGTTCTGTGTGTGTGCGTGCATGCATATTTTTTTATGGCGAGAGAAATCATTTGTGAGTGTGTGTTTTATAGAGCGAAATATAGTATTTGTCAGCAATAGTAGATATCTATAAGCATGACAGGGCTTGTCGTTTTGCTCAGTTATCCCTCATGTCAGCATTTCCATGCTAGTGAATGATTATTTACACACGTATAAAACGAGCACTGAACCATAAACAATTTAACTGTTATATTATCTATGCTCTGAACTGTGTACAGAAACGGAATACATTTGCTGGATGCTGATCTGTACTTTGTTTTATTGACAAAGACCAGCGCATGGTAAAGGGGCACACTTGAATGAATTGATGTATATATTTTCGTAGTACATGGTCTACGAAGGCTGCAACATTTTTGGCCTTGTGAGATACAGTGGCTGCAGGGAAAGATCTTGAGCTGACACTCATTAACTAGTGAACTTTTTAAAAGAGACCAGTGGGCAAAGAGTTGCCTATAGTATGTATAAGCTGGAAGTAGAAGCCTAAGTGTTGTTGTCCATTCATTTACTCCAATTAGTTGAGGGATGATAGGGTTAGGGGACAATAATAAAGGAAATACATTTAAAAAATATATATATGGGGGATTGGAAATTATGCGGGCAATTACATTGACAGAAACCACAATCTATGTACAATATTAAAGCTAAACTATTTTTTTTTTAAAGAGTTGCCTATCCCAGTCTTAGCTAAAACACAAAACATGACATTACCCTAGGTCACCTCATCTGTAGTATATCTCTTCTCAGCCCCCAAATAACCCCTGAACACCAGTAGACATTGTAGCTCCCAAGAACTAGAACCCACCATGGTCCCCTTCTATTACCACTATTACCACTATTACCACAACCGTAGTGTCTCTTCTTGCCCCCCTGATATGAATAGCTCAACTAAATGCCAGAGAAGAGAAAACCAGCAGATATTGTGGCTGCAAAGAACCAGAGAAACCTTGTATCACCTCCGCTCCTCGTTGCATTTCCTGCCCGGGCAGTGACCCCCTCGTGACCCTGTGGAGCCCCGCGATGAGGAGCTTCCTGTGGTGGAGCAGTTGCTGGACATATGACCCCCCCGCCCCGCCAGGTAGCTGGGTTTGCCATATGAGATCAGGTCCTCATCTGTGGAGGAGATGGGATTGGGTGAGAGGGGAGAGTTAGGGTCAGGGATCAGAGATGTACATGTTAGAAATGGAGAGTAAGAGAAATGGCTATGTTCTACTGATAAGAGGATCTTGTAGGATGGAGGGAGTACTAAGTCGTGAGTTTTGAATGGATGGATTTGTGAATTGAAATGTATTCACATGTTAGTGTGTGTGAGAGAACGTGTTCATGAGCATGATTGATTTATGTATTATTATTATTTGTGTGAATGAGTATTTTCCAGGTGAATGAGTGACTGTGTTTGGGTGCGAGTACTAATAGGCTACTGCAAAGGCTCTGGCTGTGCTTGTGTGTGTGTTGTGAATATGAGACTGAGCATGTGTGTGAACACCACACTTCAGTATCTGCACCACTCACCGTCTTGGCGTCGCTGTCCCGATCCCTTCCTGTTGGGAGTGCTCCGCTCTCCTTCTTTCCTCTCCATGGAGGACAAGGTCCCGGGCGCCCCCTCTCTGTCCAGGGACGTGTTGCCACATTCTACAGTCCCTGCTGGGCCCCGAACTGCTCCGTTCTCTGGAGGTGGCTCTGGTGGAGGGGGGAGGTCTGGAGGAGAAGACAGACAAGGACAACAGGGTTAGGGTTACACTGCAATGGAAGAACAGTACATACTGTATAAGCATATAGGCAAACATACATAATGTAGGCTTTACGCACACAGAGACATGCTCATGCCCAACACACATTCATTGATTTGTTTGTTCATTCGTCCAAACACATATGCACACACATCCCAACTATGAGATGTTCACTCCCTTACCGTGGGGCAGATGGTATCGGAGCATGAGGTCTGATACCAGACCGTTCTATCTACAAACCATCAGACTGCTGAACACTAAACTGGACTGACCACTGCACCGTAGCAAACATGCACTCACTCATGCACACACCCACACAGACATACACACACACATATACAGTACCAGTCAAAAGTTTGGACACACCTACTCATTCAAGGGTTTTTCTTTATTTTTTACTATTTTCTACATTGTAGAATAATAGTGAAGACATGAAAACTATGAAATAACACATATGGAATCATGTAGCAACCAAAAAAGTGTTAAACAAATCAAAACATATTTTAGATTTTAGATTCTTCAAAGTAGCCACCTTTTGCCTTGATGACAGCTTTGCACACTCTTGGGATGCTCTCAACCAGCTTCATGAGGAATGCTTTTCTAACAGTCTTGAAAGAGTTCCCACATATGCTGAGCACTTGTTGGCTCCTTTTCCTTTGCTCTGCGGTCCAACTCATCACAAACCATCTTAATTGGGTTGAGGTTGGGTGATTGTGGAGGCCAGGTCATCTGATGCAGCACTCCATAACTCTCCTACTTGGTCAAATAGCTCTTACACAGCCTGGAGGTGTGTTTTGGGCCATTGTCCTGTTGAAAAACAAATGATGGTCCCACTAAGTGCAAACCAGATGGGATGGTGTATCGCTGCAGAATGCTGTGTTAGCCAAGCTGGTTAAGTGTGCCTTGAATTCTAAATAAATCACAGACAGTGTCACCAGCAAAGCACCCCCACACCTCCTCCATGCTTCATGGTGGGAACCACACATGCAGAGATAATCCGTTCACCTATTCTGTGTGTCACAAAAACACAGTGGTTGGAACCAAAAATCTCAAATTTGGACTCAAACCAAAGTTCAGATTTCCACCGGTCTAATGTCCATTACTCGTGTTTCTTGGCCCAAACAAGTCTATTCTTATTGGTGTCCTTTAGTAGTGGTTTCTTTGCAGCAATTCAACCATATAGGCCTGATTCACGCAGTCTCCTCTGAAGAGTTGTTGTTGAGATGTGTCTGTTATGTGACTGCAATCTGAGGTGCAGATAACTCTAATGAACTTATCCTCTGCAGCGGTCTTCATGAGAGCCAGTTTCATCATTGCGCTTGATGGTTTTTGCGATTGCACTTGAAACGTTCAAAGTGTTTGAAATTTTCCGCATTGACTGACCTTCATGTCTTAAAAGTAATGATGGACTGTCGTTTCTCTTTGCTTATTTGTGTTGTTCTTGCCATAATATGGACTTGGTCTTTACCAAATATCTGCTGTATACCACTCCTACCTTGTCACAACACAACTGATTGGCTCAAGAAGGAAAGAAATGGACTTTTAACAAGGCACAGTTGTTAATTTAAATGCATTCCAGGTGACTACCTCATATTTCTGGTTGAGAGAATGCGAAGAGTGTGCAAAGCTGTCATCAAGACAAAGGGTGGATAATTTGAAGAATCTAAAATCTAAAATACATTTAGATTTGTTTAACACTTTTTTGGTTACTACATGATCCCATATGTGTTATTTCATAGTTTTGATGTTTTCACTATTATTCTACAAAGTAGACAATAGTAAAAATAAAGAAAAACCCTTGAATGAGTAGGTGTCACAACTTTTGACCGGTAGTGTACATTCATGCTACACACACCTCACAACTGCTGCTACCACACTCTTATTTTGATTGTTAATAACTCCACATTTGAAACACTTGACTGCCAATCACCCCTTCCCCAATACATGTGTAAATATTGGACTATAAATTGTGTCTTCCTGTGTTATACTTCTATTCTACTGAGCCGTTTATTTAATTACACTTGAAACACTAACCTCCTTGGTTCAGCACCTCTCTTCTGTAAGCGCCGCCCTTGGAGGTCTTCTTTTTCACTCGCGACTTCTGGCCAGGGGGAGCCTGTGTGTTGTCTGCTGGGGATGGCAGAGCTCTTACTGTAGGTCAGCCAGAGAGAAATAAAAAATGACTAATAGGTCATGGGGTTATGGGTCCTATGAAGCACTGTACATGGACAACATTGCAATGTCTTATGTAATTCCAGCTCTTTGTTTAGGTATTAAGAATTACATACTGAACATTAATGTAAATAATTTTCTGTTAATGATGTGTGTGCGCGCGTGCATGTGTGTGTGCGTGCTTGTAAGTACAGATAGTGTATCTTAATTTGACCCAGTATCTCACCCAGGAAAATAATCCTGCAGCAACAGGAAATGTGAATTATTATCTGGATTATAGCATTTTTTTGTACGGGTCGATATAATTTTCTTTGTGACAAATCAAGTATGATATTTTAAAGTGGAAATTGCTCAGTTTAGAAGCCTTTTTAAACCTTGAATACACTACAAGTTTGCATTTCCTGCTGTGAAGGAACATTTCTGCAACAACAGGTGATTCAATTAGGATACAGCACCTGTATGGGTTTGTTTGCCCACTGTTCCCTTTCCATGTGTAAAAGCACATCTGTGTGTGGTGCATTCACTCGTGTGAGTTTGTGCAGAGCGGTAAGCATCACTGACCAGGTGTGGAGGAGCTGATATTGTCGGCACTCAGCGTTTCCCCCTCAGTGAAGTCACGGCAATGATTCGAGCCATTGCGGAGCGGTGTGCCCCCCTCGGTGTCCTCACTGTGCTGCTGGGCTGAGAGGTTAGGGTTGGACTGGGTGAAGGAAGGGCTGGGCGCCCGGGGCACTGGGACGGGACCACAAGGTAACCTACTGCAAAATGGCAAAGAAAGAGAGGGTGCTTAGCAATAGCAATTACATACCTTTATTATGTTACACATTTGAACTATTGTTTTGTTCATTTGAGGGAGATATTCTACTGCAAATATTAAGTACTGTGCAAGTATTGTGCTATCTGTTGTTAATGACATTGGGCAATTACCATACCAAAGCATTCATTGCTTTATTAATCTGTGTTATTACCATTTTATTCATCTGAAAAAGAGAGTCTTCAATGCTATCACCATTAGTATGGCTACAGTGTCTACCTGTACATACATGATGTGACTTTTAGAATTTGTCGTGTCATACCGTGCTAGCTGCTGCCCGTCATGGTGGTGAAGGTGTGCTGTGTTGTGGGGTGGATGGTGGCTCTCCTCTCGGGGCGATGGCGTGAGAGTAGCAGTGGACTGGTGACTGTAGGAAGTGGTGGGGGACGAGACACCACCCCTGAGGGGAGGGGCGGGACCATCCTCACAACCCTCGGTCAGATAGGTCCTGTCTGGAAGGGGCGGGCACCACTCTTCCTCATCAGACCTGGGAAGGAGGAGAGGGTCACTTTTTCCATGAGTTCACTTTAAACAGAGTAGGATGCCGTGGCCCCTAGGAACACTGATCTATTGTCCGTTTTGCATTATCCCTTTTAATGGATTGGGGAGGATAAACTGTTCCTAGATCTGTGCCTAAGGGCAACTTCTACCTGGAGCATTATAAAACAGTCACCGCTTGTGCAGTTGGTGCTATGGAGCAGTAGGTAACTCGATCATAACACATTCACAATGGTGGCCCTCCCTCTTTAGTTCATAACGCTTACAACATTGGTCTGTAGCGTATTGATTTCCATTGATCTACAGCGCCGTTAGACAGCCTCCCTATGGGTCTGCTGAGCGCCATGTCTGGCAAGATCAGGGTGTGCATGGAATCACTTAAAGGGTGCTTTCATACACTTGTGTTTGGTAGAGAGGTAAGTATGGAGAGAGGGCTCTGTGCCTGCACCTGTGTGGGTGTGCTATGTGTGTGTGTATGTGTCATAGGTGTGTGTGTATGTGTGTGTGTGTGTGTCATATGTGTGTGTGTGTGTGTGTGTGTCATATGTGTGTATGTGTCATATGTGTGTGTGTGTCATATGTGTGTGTGTGTGCGTGTATGTGTCATATGTGTGTGTGTGTGTGTGTGCGTACGTGTACACCATGGAGGAAATGGGCAAGGCCAGGGAGTTAGCTAGCTGTTATAAGACCAACGTTCCTCTCAGCTAGCCACAGGGGCTAACTTAAAGGTTAACTACATTAACTGAGGTTCATCACCAATCTCTGCTAACGGCTAACAGCTGCAGGGGGGCTAGGTGGAGTGGTGCATGAGAAAACTGCTGAATGATTATTTTGTTCTGGTGACCCGGAGAGTAGAACATGAGAAGGGGAATGGGCTAAAGTAGGCTAATGTTATTAGCTAACAGGGTCAATGAATGAGATAGGGTTGAGACTTGGGAATAGTGGCTAAATTGCTAACTGCTTGCTAGCGTCTTGGCTAGAGCCAATATAATCCACAGTAGCTTTCAGAAATGGTTAGAGGTAGAAGTTCGTAAGCCTCATGCCTGCTTCAGTTGAGTTGCTAGCCTAGCCTACTGGGGTAATGATTGGCAGGAGCGATAACTGAATGGTCCCCTTGCCAAACCTCCATGAATACCGACAATATTGTGGTTTATAAAGTGTGGGTGTGTATTCATTTTGCAGTGCGACGGAAATGTGGTTCATCAGGGAGCTGGAAGAAAAGGTGCGTTGAGGTCCAGAGCTAGCAGGGGGTTAACAGAGAGAGAGACCAAAGGTGAGTCTGTCCTGTCAGGCAGAGAGGCAACGTTAGGCTAACATAAATAATCTCCACACAAAACCCTGGCCTAGAACTATGTGTTAGTGGGGACTGGGAGTGCAGAGACAAGGGCCAGGAGAAAAAGAGGAAGTCAGAGGCCCATATGTCTATAGGACAGTATAGTAAGTATCCTTGCACGAGCCTGAATGGCTCATAGGAGCACGAGCTCCAGCTTCTGTAGCATGAGGCTGCTTGATCTACAAGTACACCCTCTGGACAGGAAACTAGTCTATCGCAGGGCCTTACCCCTAATCTATCTCCTTAATGCTGAGTGCCAAGCAGAGACGCATCAGGTCCTAGAAAGAGTGTTCAGAGGTTATATAAGAGATCTACCATACCTTAATCAATTAATATTTCCTTCAAGTTAGCAAGAAGACAGTGTACTCATCGGTTGTGCCAGGTAGCAGCATAAGTGTGTGTGTGTGCATGTGTACATGGTTATGTATATGTGTGTGTGTGTGTGTGTGCTTACCCTAGCTCCATGTCCTCATGGTCATCTATGGGCAAATCCTCCAACACACACTGCTCCAGCTCCCCAAAGGAGGGGGGCGCTGGCAGGGCTTCAGTCCAGTTCATAGAGGGGGTTTTCACCGCCTTGCCCATGGACTTCTGCTTGGGTTTACCTACACATAGACACACAAAGAGATGTTTTAGTTCTGTATAGTGGGAAAACTTGGTCCTACGGTCCTCTAAATACATGTTAATACACTTGAAAAGGGTATACATGTATGTCACAAACATAACTAAAGGTTCCCTTGTCATTTTTGGAGGCATGAATCAGTGTTCTTGAAAAAGAAAAGAAGAGCCACAGACTCAAGGAGTTCAGATGCAAAAATGTAATAACCAACGTTTCGACAGCCAAGCTGTCTTCATCAGGGTGTAATGACAAACACAGCGGGTCACTAATTTACATAGAGTTTGAAAGGACACACACAGGTGTCTGTAATCATGGCCAGCTGTGGCTTTATTTCATTGGTTGATTTACAGATATAATTAGAACATATAAAAAAATCAGTATTCCATGCAATCATAGGGACAATTTGGCTACATAGGCATAGTAACATTATATACAATGCGTAGCAAAACCACGTACTCCACTAAGGCAGATTTTTCTATTATAACTTGTCCTTGTGGTAAAATAACTATGTGGGAAAAAACGAAGCGCAAACTAAAAGTAAGAATCTCTGCACATCGTAGCACCATTAGGTGCAAAATCTTTACGTACCCAGTTGCGGCCCACTTTTTGGAAGCAAACCACTATTTCATCCCTTCGCTATATTGGCATCGAACACGTCACCCTCCTTAGAAGAGGGGGTTGACCTTTAAAATGTATTGTGAAAACGAGTGGCCGTCTGGATCTTTAATTTAAAGACCCTTGCTCCCTTTGGTCTCAATGTAAAGTCTGATATGAAGCCATTCTTGTGATTATTGCTTTTGATATCCATTGTACAACATTTGTAAATCAACCAAAGAAATAAAGCCACAGCCGGCCATGATTACAGACACCTGTGTGTGTCCTTTCAAACTCTATATAAACTAGTGACCCGTAGTGTTTGTCATTATACCCTCGCTTTGTTGGTTAAGGGCTTGTAAGTAAGCATTTCACTGTAAGGTCTACACCTATTGTATTCGGCGCATGTGATAAATACAATTTGATTTGAAGACAGCTTGGCTGTCGAAACGTTGTTTTTAAATGATTGTATCTGAGCTCCTATAGTGTGCGGCTCTCCTTTTCTTTTTCAAGTGTTCTACTCCGCTGACCAGGTGTGTAATGTATATAATGTTACTATGCTAACCAGGTGTGTAATGTATATAATGTTACTATGCTAACCAGGTGTGTAATGTATATAATGTTACTATGCTAACCAGGTGTGTAATGTATATAATGTTACTATGCTAACCAGGTGTGTAATGTATATAATGTTACTATGCTAACCAGGTGTGTAATGTATATAATGGTACTATGCTAACCAGGTGTGTAATGTATATAATGGTACTATGCTAACCAGGTGTGTAATGTATATAATGTTACTATGCTAACCAGGTGTGTAATGTATATAATGTTACTATGCTAACCAGGTGTGTAATGTATATAATGTTACTATGCTAACCAGGTGTGTAATGTATATAATGATACTATGCTAACCAGGTGTGTAATGTATATAATGTTACTATGCTAACCAGGTGTGTAATGTATATAATGTTACTATATTAACCAGGTGTGTAATGTATATAATGTTACTATGCTAACCAGGTGTGTAATGTATATAATGTTACTATGCTAACCAGGTGTGTAATGTATATAATGTTACTATGCTAACCAGGTGTGTAATGTATATAATGTTACTATGCTAACCAGGTGTGTAATGTATATAATGTTACTATGCTAACCAGGTGTGTAATGTATATAATGTTACTATGCTAACCAGGTGTGTAATGTATATAATGTTACTATGCTAACCAGGTGTGTCATGTATATAATGTTACTATGCTAACCAGGTGTAATGTATATAATGTTACTATGCTAACCAGGTGTGTAATGTATATAATGTTACTATATTAACCAGGTGTGTAATGTATATAATGTTACTATGCTAACCAGGTGTGTAATGTATATAATGGTACTATGCTAACCAGGTGTGTAATGTATATAATGTTACTATGCTAACCAGGTGTGTAATGTATATAATGTTACTATGCTAACCAGGTGTGTAATGTATATAATGTTACTATGCTAACCAGGTGTGTAATGTATATAATGGTACTATGCTAACCAGGTGTGTAATGTATATAATGTTACTATGCTAACCAGGTGTGTAATGTATATAATGTTACTATGCTAACCAGGTGTGCGTTTCTTCCGCCTCCAGATGAATCAGTGTTACACTAATTTACAGTAGGTCTCTTGTTGCTAGCTAGTAGGTACCATAATGCTGTTCTATGGCTCCAAAAATGTCAAAGTGACTCCAGTTTTTATATTTAACTTGGTCTTTTTTTGTAAATGTTGCTTGGGGTTCTTGGTGCCCCAACTTGAATCATACCATGGGAAACACAATCTTAAACGTAGTCTTACCACTGTCCGTCCTGCAGCGGTCGGGTTGGGCGTACTGGGAGGAAGGTCCGGCGGGCTGGGTGATCCAGTGGCCGCCATCTTGCTCTGTGGGGCTGTGAGACCCCTGGAGTGCCTGGTTGGTGAAGGGCATGATTGGAGTGCTGGCGTAGGGCGTGGTGGAGGAGTAGGGGCTGTTAAAGCTGCGGAGGTCCTCAGCGGTGGGGTCGATGGTGCTGTAGATAGGGCCTTCGGTGGAATCGCCCGTGCTGTACTTCTCTGTCTGGTTCAGGTAGTTGGATATGCCCGCTTCTGGTGCCGAGGGTGGGTCAGAGGTGAGAGGTCAGATTCTAGTGAGAGGTCATCTTTTGTAATTTGATTTATGGTATTTCTAAATCTCAATTGCATACTCCTCATGTCCTCTCTCCTCTCGCATTGTTTTCTCAAACCCATTGGATGAGAAAGCCTGAGGTCCCTCCCTTCTGACCGTCTTCTCCAATGGGTTTTCACAAGGAGGCGAGGAGAGAGAAGAGAGGACGCGAGGAGTATGCAATTGAAATTCTCCCTGAGACTACACAAAAGGCATTGTAGAGATAATCCCTGGATGTGTACAAAACAAACTGACCGCTGTGAGCAGGATCATGCTGTGTCTCATACCATTGTAGTATCTCTCTGCAGTGTCATGTTTGGAGGTGCAGCAGTTGACGGCCTCTTTGCCACTATGGACCAGGTTGGTGGTGGGCCATGAGTCTGCCAGCCACGGGTAATTGCCCATGTTGCCACCCAGCATGCCAGGCCTAAACATAATAAAAACACACACTATGATCATACCTGATGCCAATCCACAACTTGGTTCTCATCACTTTACTAAAAGAAGACTAGTAATAAGAATGGGAAAGTCTCCGTGAAATAACATAAACAGGGATCCTTACCTTCCATTGAGTCCAGATGCCTCTCCATGTGGAAAGCCAACTGCAGAAAAAAAAGGAAATATGCATTCAGGTGTGAATGGAAAGGTCAAATACAGTAAAGCATGAGTGGTGGCCATAATGTCATATGGTACAGTTGCATTCTAATATATTGGCACCCGTGCACGTTACTATTTTTTAATTAACAAAGCTTTTGGTGTTCACACGTGCATTGATTTATAACGGCACAGGACCAAGAAACTTTACTTCAAAGTTTAAAAAAATAAAAAATGTCCTGGACTGAATTATTCAGAATTCAGAAGAATTCTAATGAATTTGGTTGGAGGCCGGTGATTCTCGTTCACTGTGTGTAATTTATCTCACCTGTGGTAGGTAGCAGGTGCCTACAGGGTAAACATAGCCATTCAACCAGTTTTGAAAAGAGAAAAGAGAACATTCTGCTCCATTGCACTGATACCCACAGAAGTTCAGGCATTAGCTCGGGAAACAACCTATACCTTCCTTCATACTGGACACAGAGACATAGAATTGATATCCAAAAGTTCATCTGACTCTGGGGAAGTAGATAAAGGGCCTCATTGCCAAAATCCTGAAGTATTTTAAGTTAAAATAGCAGCCTATTGTAAAGTGCAGTAGAATACTTGATATGGTAAGGTTGGTTATATTACAACATGCTTCTTTGATAAGTGGTTAAGTAACAATAAGTGTTGTATAAAGAGTGCATAAAATAAAGTGTGTTAAGTACCCGCAGGCGTGTAGTTGAACGATGCGGTATAGTGACTCAGCTCCTTTCTCTTCTTGCGGCGGCAGTAGATCCACACACTGAAACCCATGAGGATGACCCAGCAGGCCCCGCCGATCCCAGCGATGAACGCCGGCTGCTTCACCACATCAGTGATCTGCTCGGCCAGGCTCACGCTGCCTTCATCACTGTCCTCGCTGGGCTCTGAAGGTGCCTCCGCTGGCAGCTCTGAGGGAGAGCGGCAAGTAAGTAAGGAGATTGATTGATATTTCGATTTTCAGACAACTTTTGCCTTGTAAGTACTGTATTATAAACATCATTTTCCAAGTAATACTGCATGGTTTGAGTACTGTGTATGACAAAATGGTATATGTTATAAACCAAATGACGAATGGCAAAACATTTAATCTTTCACACCTCAGAACTGTATGTAAAGTTAGAATCATGAATGTTGGCCTCAACATTTGATTCTAAGTTGTACACAGACTCTAAGCATGCTTAACACATGCATATGACGCTGCTGTTACACTTAACAATAATTTCAGTCATTTTTGCTTCCCTTATTACAGTTCCGCTCAATCTTATACTATATCCTTGATATGCCGGAACTGAAATGACTAATTCTGCTAGCTTGTGGTTCTGCGAGGACTCACTAATGAGGATGGACACAGGCTGGCTGTGGGTGCCCACTCCGGCGCTGGTCACTGCTGCCACCTCCACCTGGTACAGAATGCCTGGCAGCAGCCCCTTGAGCACAGTGGAGAGGAAGGTGCCATCTACGGTGGTGTTGATGTGGTAGCGGGTCTGGGTGTCGTTGCCTACACACCACACCTGTTATTGTTGGTTGGAGGATGGTGAGTTGGTGTAAGAGATGGAAGATGTCAAATTTACAGTGTCCATTTTAGCATTGCCTGTTGTGACTTTGAGGCAGTCCTAATATGGACACGATTTATTTTCCAGTCCTGTTTGAGCTGGTGTTTACATGGTATTTAGTTATTTAGTAAATAAAAACATATTTGGGAACTATGTGTGCGTTCTGGTACTTACTTAAAAAAATGTAAAACAATTCATAGCTACTCCTTATTTCCAATGACTTGTTTTAATGAATCCAAAAGAAATCATTGTAATTATGTAACTATTATTATTATATTTTTTATTTTACCATGTTATTTCTAAGTAAATACCACCCATATGGATGGTTGTCATTGGATTGATCCAATCATGATATGTCGTTTCTGGTTCAGTCATCCTACCTTGTACTCCTGGATGATTCCATTCTGCATCTCGGCGGGGGGAGGCTCCCAGGAGACACTAATGCTGGAGCTGTTGCTCAGCTTCACTGTAACCACGGTGACTGCTTTGGGAGGGGCACTCGGGACTGCAGGGAAAGAGGGAAGATCAAGTTGTGAAAAAAACAATTCCATGTTGACATAGAAAATATTAAATAGGGGCATTTGGTAAGATAGCGAAAATATGATTAGATTTTGATGAAAATGGCAGACTCCATCAAATGCCATCAAATGCCATGAAGTGGTTATTGGACTAAACAGTTCTTTGCCTTCATAACAGGATGTGAAGGTCACACAGGTGTTGGGAATTGCAATCCAATTGAGACTGAATTGCTTTTGACTTCACAGAGATGTGACTGCTAGAGGCTCCTTAACAGCTAGCTATTTTTAAAAAAGTCAGACCTCAAACTGTTTCTGCTTTGTGCCCTCCAAGATAAATACTAAAAAGGTTCAATTCACCACTTTTTATTTCACCCTTACTTTGCTGGGTAAATTGACTGAGGGCATATTCTCTTTAAAAGCAACGACTGTGTATCAATCAATCAATCAATCCCCACTTTCAAAACCTTTATTTACACCTGGAAGTTCCATCGTAAAAAAACTATTTTAAAACCTTGTTACTCACCATTCCCTCCATTATGGACATAGGCTATCTTAAGTACAGTGGGGAGAACAAGTATTTGATACACTGCCGATTTTGCAGGTTTTCCTACTTACAAAGCATGTAGAGGTCTGTACTTTTTATCATTGGTACACTTCAACTGTGAGAGACGGTATCTAAAACAAAAATCCAGAAAATCACATTATATGATTTTTAAGTAATTAATTTGCATTTTATTGCATGACATAAGTATTTGATCACCTACCAACCAGTAAGAACTCCGGCTCTCACAGACCTGTTAGTTTTTCTTTAAGAAGCCCTCCTGTTCTCCACTCATTACCTGTATTAATAGCACCTGTTTAAACTCGTTACCTGTATAAAGGACACCTGTCCACACACTCAAACAGACTCCAACCTCTCCACAATGGCCAAGACCAGAGAGCTGTGTCAGGACATCAGGGATACATTGTAGACCTGCACAAGGCTGGGATGGGCTACAGGACAATCGGCAAGCAGCTTGGTGAGAAGGCAACAACTGTTGGCGCAATTATTAGAAAATGGAAGAAGTTCAAAATGACAGTTAATCACCCTCGGTCTGGGGCTCCATGCAAGATCTCACCTCGTGGGGCATCAATGATCATGAGGAAGGTAAGGGATCAGTCCAGAACTACACGGCAGGACCTGGTCAATGACCTGAAGAGAGCTGGGACCACAGTCTCAAAGAAACCCATTAGTAACACACTACACTGTCATGGATTAAAATCCTGCAGCACACGCAAGGTCCCCATGCTCAAGCCAGCGCATGTCCAGGCCCGTCTGAAGTTTGCCAATGACCATCTGGATGATCCAGAGGAGGAATGGGAGAAGGTCATGTGGTCTGATGAGACAAAAATAGAGCTTTTTGGTCTAAACTCCACTCGCTGTGTTTGGAGGAATAAGAAGGATGAGTACAACCCCAAGAACACCATCCCAACCGCGAAGCATGGAGTTGGAAACATTATTTTGGGATGCTTTTCTGCAAAGTGGACAGGACGACTGCACCGTATTGAGGGCAGGATGGGGCCATGTATCGCGAGATCTTGGCCAACAACCTCCTTCCCTCAGTAAGAGCATTGAAGATGGGTCGTGGCTGGGTCTTTCAGCATGACAACGACCTGAAACACACAGCCTGGGCAACTAAGGAGTGGCTCCGTAAGAAGCATCTCAAGGTCCTGGAGTGGCCTAGCCAGTCTCCAGACCTGAACCCAATAGAAAATATTTGGAGGGAGCTGAAAGTCCGTATTGCCCAGCGACAGCCCCGAAACCTGAAGGATCTGGAGAAGGTCTGTATGGAGGAGTGGGCCAAAATCCCTGCTGCAGTGTGTGCAAACCTGGTCAAGAACTACAGGAAACGTATGATCTCTGTAATTGCAAACAAAGGTTTCTGTAACAAATATTAAGTTCTGCTTTTCTGATGTATCAAATACTTATGTCATGCAATAAAATGCTAATTAATTATTTAAAAATCATACAATGTGATTTTCTGGATTTTCATACAATGTTATTTTCAGTTGAAGTGTACCTATGATAAGAATTACAGACCTCTACATGCTTTGTAAGTAGGAAAACCTGCAAAATCGGCAGTGTATCAAATTCTTGTTCTCCCCACTGTATATGCTGTCCATATTAGGACAGCCTCTGTCTCAGCAAGGCTTGTGTCAGTCTCATCTGAAGTGGTCAGTATCAGTAGCTTCTAGCCAGGCTTACCTTCCTCTGGTGTTCTGACCAGAAGCAGCCGACTGTCCATGCCCTGGAACTCGTCAAAATAGGGCCGGATCTTGATCTCGTACTCAGTGCCTTTGAGCAGATCAGCGACCACGGCCAGGCGCTCCGACGGGGCCTTGACATCCTGCAGCTGCCAGGTGCCACCCCTGGGCCGGTAGAGAATCCGGTAACCCTGAATGTATTGGGACTGACGGTCCACCTGGGGAGGGGAGGAAAAATGACAATTAGACAATTAGAGAAAAGGGAGAGATACAAATAGATAGATAAGAGATATAGTTCTACTACCCTTGTATATGGGTATACAGTAAAACATCCAATAAAACATTCATAGAGTGTGAGTCCAACCAATAGCCTTTATCCTGTGAAAGATGATATAAACACTCAGGTCAGGGTACTCACCATCCATGATACTTGAACACTGGAGGCAGTGAGTGTGACGGGCTCCTGAAGCTGAACGGCCACCTCTCCCAGCTCTTTCTGGACCTGCCTGTGGTCCACTCCCTGGCCGGTGGGACTTACATCTGCAAATACATCATGAACAAACTTCAAGACACAAAATACTCAGTAAAACGATAGTGGATGCTTAACTCACGTACACACTTGATTGACATACCCTAAATTGTTTTATATGAAGCATGAAGCCTTCAGACCTTCATGCTTTCATGAAGCAAGTTTTCAAAATGAGAGAACAATTACGTTTTGACTTCCCACACTTGTTTTACACTAACTACCACTCTGTACTTATTTTTTTTTATTTATTATGTTGTGTCCCTCCTAGGTACTGACCTTGTGTGCGGACGGGCTCAGAGATGGGGCTGGGGTCACTCAGGCCATAAGCGTTGACCGCTCGGACGATGAATAGGTAGATGGTGTTGGGGAAGAGACCACTGACCGTGTGTTTCTCCAACTTGACCAGGTCAGCCACCGTTTGCCATGTACTGCCTGCTGATTGGCTAAAGTAAGACACCACAGACAAAGATGTCATGTTATTTGTAATTTCCAATTACCTTAGTAAAGTTACTGTGCAAGGCTATTGTTTAATGTTATACTTTACAGAGTATGTTATACTATTGACAGCTGTTCCTATATTACTCGATAGTGACTATCACTATCTTTTCACAGAGAATCCAACGCAGCTGCAAGTAGCCTAGCGGTTAAGAGCGTTGGTCCAGTAACTGAAAGGTCAGAGGCGTGTGTGAAACAATTGCGGAGGCATGCAGAAGCATTGACATGATATCTCTGCATTGGCATGATTGGTTGACAATAGGTGGCGGCGGTACGTCCTGTAATAAACACAAACTTGACAACTTCCTTCACAAAAGCTCTGCTCCGCCAAGTGCAATAAATATGAAAGCCCTGATGACTGAGGAGGCTGCTTCACAGTAAATGCTGTACGCCACTTCAGACACAGATTGACGTTTAGGCTGCCCGCAGCAACTCTCTGATTCAGAGGGGTTGGGTTAAATGCGAAAGAGACATTTTGGTTGTGCAACTGACTAGGTAAAACCTTTCGTAAGGTTATTGGCAAAGCATTCCACCAAACATTGCCATGACTCAATAGTGACTACAAACTGTTCCTCAGTCTTTTTTTTTTTACAGAGAATCAGATAGGAGCCACTAGAATAGCAGAGCCCAGACTGAAGCTGTTTGCTTAGTCATTAAGTGCTGTGTTCAGCGATGCTTCGCTATCCCCCATGCTCATTTGACGCACTGCGTTCCCGAGCCCAGTGACAGATCCAGGAAATGATGACGGAGCTATTTTTAGCCCACTCAGGTTTTTAGCCACGACGCACCATCAGACCATGTCAGAGCATCTGGTAAATAACAATAACGCCAGCTGTGTGTTTATGACAAGTTTCTTTGTTCGTTTAAAAAAAACATTTGTCATCTTAAATTTTCGTGTTTTGCCTTCTAATAAATAAAGTGATAAATCTTGTGAACAATGCATCTAATAAAGGCAGTTCCGTTTGCATTTTCCTCTCCTGCCTGGTCTTCTTTAGATTTGCTGTCACACCTTGTTTATTGTTTACTGGCATAGTTACATGACACCCTCCTCCACCCCTCGTCACTCGCTTTTTCTTATCTTTTCCTCAACCCGTTCCTTTTTCATTTCCCCCTCGGGACCAGTGACTGCTGTAGCAGACGAGTGACTTTATAGCCGACCTGCGCAATTAGGCGCCAGCGATAAAAGCTGTGTGAGCCGTAAATATTCCTCAAGCGGACCGCCCAAAAGTGATAAATCCAAGGTCACTTTGTCCGAGGAGAGGCTGGGAAACTTGGGACACACACAGGAAACACACAAATACACACGTAAATATACACTCTTGCCCCACAAACATGCCAATGGGGGAAAAAACGAGTGTTCCTCACCTCGAATGTCCTATAGAATGGAGATAGGACAATGGTAAATCTGCCCATCTTCATACAGTAACAACATGTCAGGATACTATGTCCACCTTGTCCTGCACGCATGCACACGCGCGCACACACACACACCCTATCCCCCTGGCCACACCTACCCTTCAACCCCCAAATAACCCCCAGCACCTCAGACAAGGAAATGTTATTCTAAACTAACCTATTCAGTCCCCACAGCAACTCTATAAACAATCAATTTGGGCCACTCGGCACAGTGCTAACTACTGCCCGGGGGGCAAGGTGAGAGAAGAGTGATGCAGGGGCTAGTGAGTCAGGATGAGATAGTCCCCACCTAAATGAACAAGGAAGGGGGGGGGCATTTTCTCGTAACACAGTCCGTCCACGTCTGGACCTGCTTTCTCATCCCCTCCTCCCTCCATCCCTCTGCGTCCTATCAGCCCACTGTTAGACCATACTGCACTCGTAACACTGTCTATCTGTGTCTGACCTGCTTCCCCCATCCCTTTATTCCTCCATCCCTCTATATTCGTCTTTCCATCCCTCTGCGTCCTATCAGCCCACTGTGAGACCCATAGGAACCGCTCTCTCAGTAAATAGAGCTAGCCCGGCTCCGCTCAGCGTACAATAGCCCAAGGACTCTGTCTATCTGTCTGTGCCAGCCACAATTGAACACATTACCATTTTAGCTCCACAGAGGTGCACTAAGCTGTGTGTGTGTGTGTTTGTGTGACGTTTGATGGGGGCTAAAGTCAAAGTGGGGGGCAGCTGGGAGGTTTGGGGAGTGGGTTAGCATGGGCCAGCCTCCAACCTAGCTGAGGTTGATTAGAATGTGAAATGTGTCAGGGTGTCCACAGGGTGTGTGTGTGTGTGTGTGTGTGTGTGTATTGACACCATTAATAAAGGGTGAGGGATGGCTGCCCACAGCAACCTCTGAATAGAAATGGTCCACTCAAACAGACAGTGTGGTGAAGAAGGCGCAATAGTGCCTCTTCAACCTCAGGAGGCTGAAGAAATCTGTCTTGGCCACTAAGACCCTCACAAACTTTTACAGATACACAATGGAGAGCAGTATCATCGCCTGGTATGGCAACTGCACCGTCCGCAACCGCAGGGCTCTCCAAAGGGTGGTGCGGTCAGCCCAACGCATCACCGGGGGCACACTGCCTGCCCTCCAGGACACGTACAGCACCCGATGTCACAGGAAGGCCAAAAAGATCATCAAGGACATCAACCACCTGAACCACGGCCTGTTCACCCCGCTATCATCCAGAAGGCGAGGTCAGTACAGGTGCACCAAGAGACTGAAAAACAGCTTGTATCTCAAGGCCATTGGACTGTTAAATAACCATCACTAGCCGGCTACCATCCGGTTACTCAAACCTACCCCTCAGAGGCTGCTGCCCCATATACATTGACATGGAACACTAATCACTTTAATAATGTTTACATACTGCTTTACTCATTTCATATGTGTATACTGTATTCTATTCTACTGTATTTTAGTCAATGGCACTCTGACATTACCCGTCCTAATATTTATATATTTCTTAATTACGTTCTTTTACTTTTAGAGTTGTGTGTATTGTTGTGAATTGTTAGATACTACTGCACTGTTGGAGCTAGGAACACAAGCATTTCGCTACACTGCTAAATATGTGTATGTGACCAATACAATTAGATTTGATTTGAGAGAGAGAGCTGGGGGCTGGAGGGGAGAACACTGTGCGTCTGCCAGTGGAGGCTCATCAGAGGAGGAAGGGGAGGACCATCCTACTCAGTGAATTTCATTTTTTTTTTTTAAGAGTTAAGATAAACCTATACCAAATATATTCACATCACCAAATACCTGATTAAAACACACAGTTTTGCAATGAAAGTATACAGTAGTATCAACAGCACCCTCTAGGGTAGCACCATGGTGTTGCCAGAGGACAGTCATTTTCCGTCCTTCTCTGGCTACATTGACTTCAATACAAAACCTAGAAGGCTTGTGCTCCTCATTCCCTTTCATAGACCTACATACATAATTAAGACAACTTCCGGTGGTCGTCCTTCAACCAGTCAAAGCTTTGGAAAGTATAAACATGTTGTCCATCCAATCAAAGGATCAGAGAAGGATCCTAGTACTTGTGTGATTTTGCATGTGTGATTTTGAAGCATGGTGAGTTGGTGACATTGTTGGATAGATTGAGATGGTGAATAGTTGAGCATTTTTGGGATATTATTCAATTCAAATTAGTTTCTTCAAACTACAGGAGATGGAGGAGGTAGATTATGTATTTCTTTCTTGGTTTTAAAACTTTTGTTTTGTGTCAAGTTAGTGACATTTATTTGAAATTTTAGTTTTAGTCTAAATTTGACACATTTTACTAAATGTTACTTAGGTTGCAAGTAGCTAGCTAACTACCGGAGTGCAGTTGTCTCCGCCAGAATGACTAGATTCTTTTGTTGAAGAACCCCTTTCATTGCCCACATCAGATTGAAGCCTCTGAACACCTCAACTCATGCCTCATACCCTCATTCAATCCCAGGTGTGGTTCCTTCCCAACCACAGACTTCTAATTTCCCATAAGATTTTACTGTCAATATATTATTTCTTAAATGTTTTAGGTTGAAATAAATCTCGTCTTTGACGACTTTTGAAACACGCTTTTTGTCATCTCTGTGCGACCCGGGCCTATACCGTGGGTCCCCCATCCTTCTACGTTTTTCAAGTCACCAGTATGTGCAAGTGTGTCTTTAGATGTTATGTGTTACTTCAACCCCCTCCCTCCAAAAATGTAGCATGACTAGAGATTAAATATCTGTCTTCCTGTCTGTTCTACAGAATGCACCACGAGGTTGAGCCCTATTGAACGTGGTCCAACTCCTACTGTCCACTCCGCTCACCTGAAGGCCTCGATGATGTATGAGGTGACGGCGGCGCCTCCCTCGTGGGCGTTGGGCTGCCAGGTGAGGGTGACACTGTTGCGCGTCACGTCGGTCACCACAGGCTTCTGGGGCGGTCCTGGCAGCTGGAAAGGTTCTGATGCCTGGGGGACAGACGAACCTCCACTCTCTGAAAATCACAATCAAATCAAATGAAGTGAAGTGCATTTAAAAAGAAACAGAGAGGTTAGCTGGATGGTAGTGGATCTCCTATGTATAGTGGTAGTGGATCTCCTGTGTACAGGTGTAGTGGATCTCCTATGTATAGTGGTAGTGGATCTCCTATGTATAGTGGTAGTGGATCTCCTATGTATAGTGGTAGTGCAACCATTCTCAATCTAACTGTTGTTGGAAGACTAGCACTAGTCCTTTTGTGAGTTACCTGTTGGTAAATAATTAATGTAATTACAATCAATCACAAATTGAAAAGTGACATTTTTGTCTTCAATAAGGAATGAAATGAATCCGACCCCAGCCCTGATCACAGTAACTGACTTTGACAATTCACATCTAAAAATAAGAGTTTAGTTGTGAATTTCTGCTTGGTTGTTTTTAAGATGCATTTGTAGGCACTAAATACCACCGTATCAAGCTTCATCAAACAGCAGCATTTCATTTCAGCAATAAGGCATTACTTCTTCCAACTCATTATCCTTCCGCTTCGCCTTGGGCCAAACAACGCCCCTAGGTGCGATTACATCCACAATTTCACAAGACCTCTGCCTTATTTCTCCATTCACTGCCATAACTACAGGTGATAATGATCTTATATGGGCATGTAATGTCATGGAGGCAATCTAATAGTCTGTAGGGAGGTGTTTACTACAGTACATTTACCTTTCACCATGTGTGTGTGCGTGCGTGTGTGTACACGTGTGTGCATGCGTGTGTGTGTACCTTTCACCGTGTGTGTGTGCGTGCGTGTGTGTACACGTGTGTGTATGCATTTACCTTTCACCGTGAGTACTCCGCTCCATGTCGTCTCTCCGCTCGAGCTGGAAGCCACGCAGGTGTAGGCCCCTGAGTCGGTTTCCTGGCAACAAGAGAGAGGGCTCAGTTAACATCGTGTACATGCACAAAAGCACAATGCCTTTGCCTCTTCATATTCGGTGTTCCAAAGCAAATCTTTCCAGGTAAGTCAACATGAACATCTGCCTAGAACATCTGCCATGTTGACTCCAATGCTTCCCACAGTTCTGTCAAGTTGGCTTGATGTCCTTTGGGTGTTGGACCATTCTTGTTACACACAGGAAACTGTTAAGAATGAAAAACCCAGCAGTGTTGCCTGTTCTTGACACAAATCGGTGCGCCTGGCACCAAATACCATCCTGATTGAAGTGGATTTAGCAAGTGACATCAATAAGGGATCATAGCGTTCACCTGGATTCACCTGGTCTGTCTATGTCATGGGAAGAGTAGGTGTTCTTAATGTTTTGTATACTCAGTGTATACAGTGCCTTGCGAAAGTATTCAAACTTTTTTTTCAAAAACTGAAAAATTGGGCGTGCAAAATTATTCAGCCCCCTTAAGTTAATACTTTGTAGCGCCACCTTTTGCTGCGATTACAGCTGTAAGTCGCTTGGGGTATGTCTCTATCAGTTTTGCACATCGAGAGACTGACATTTTTTCCCATTCCTCCTTGCAAAACAGCTCGAGCTCAGTGAGGTTGGATGGAGAGCATTTGTGAACAGCAGTTTTCAGTTCTTTCCACAGATTCTCGATTGGATTCAGGTCTGGACTTTGACTTGGCCATTCTAACACCTGGATATGTTTATTTTTGAACCATTCCATTGTAGATTTTGCTTTATGTTTTGGATCATTGTCTTGTTGGAAGACAAATCTCCGTCCCAGTCTCAGGTCTTTTGCAGACTCCATCAGGTTTTCTTCCAGAATGGTCCTGTATTTGGCTCCATCCATCTTCCCATCAATTTTAACCATCTTCCCTGTCCCTGCTGAAGAAAAGCAGGCCCAAACCATGATGCTGCCACCACCATGTTTGACAGTGGGGATGGTGTGTTCAGCTGTGTTGCTTTTACGCCAAACATAACGTTTTGCATTGTTGCCAAAAAGTTCAATTTTGGTTTCATCTGACCAGAGCACCTTCTTCCACATGTTTGGTGTGTCTCCCAGGTGGCTTGTGGCAAACTTTAAACAACACTTTTTATGGATATCTTTAAGAAATAGCTTTCTTCTTGCCACTTCCATAAAGGCCAGATTTGTGCAATATACGACTGATTATTGTCCTATGGACAGAGTCTCCCACCTCAGCTGTAGATCTCTGCAGTTCATCCAGAGTGATCATGGGCCTCTTGGCTGCATCTCTGATCAGTCTTCTCCTTGTATGAGCTGAAAGTTTAGAGGGACGGCCAGGTCTTGGTAGATTTGCAGTGGTCTGATACTTCTTCCATTTCAATATTATCGCTTGCACAGTGCTCCTTGGGATGTTTAAAGCTTGGGAAATCTTTTTGTATCCAAATCCGGCTTTAAACTTCTTCACAACTGTATCTCGGACCTGCCTGGTGTGTTCCTTGTTCTTCATGATGCTCTCTGCGCTTTTAACGGACCTCTGAGACTATCACAGTGCAGGTGCATTTATACGGAGACTTGATTACACACAGGTGGATTGTATTTATCATCATTAGTCATTTAGGTCAACATTGGATCATTCAGAGATCCTCACTGAACTTCTGGAGAGAGTTTGCTGCACTGAAAGTAAAGGGGCTGAATAATTTTGCACGCCCAATTTTTCAGTTTTTGATTTGTTAATAAAGTTTGAAATATCCAATAAATGTCGTTCCACTTCATGATAGTGTCCCACTTGTTGTTGATTCTTCACAAAAAAATACAGTTTTATATCTTTATGTTTGAAGCCTGAAATGTGGCAAAAGGTCGCAAAGTTCAAGGGGGCCGAATACTTTCGCAAGGCACTGTATATGGCTTTAGAGTATATGTTCTCAGAGCATGCACAGAACAGCTGGCAGGCATATTCACAGTCAGTTTTAACCTCTCCTGGTCCCAGTCTGTAATCTCCACATGTTTTAAGATGACCACAATCATTGCTGTTCCTAAGAACTCTAAAGCTTCATGCCACAATGACTACCGCCCTGTAGCTCTCAGTTCTATAATCATGAAGTGCTTTGAGAGACTGGTTATGGAACACATTAACACCACCATCCCAGCCACCCTCTAGACCCACTCCAATTTCCATACCACCCCAACAGATCCATAGATGACGCAATCTCAATTGCTCTTCACACTGCCCTCACCCACCTAGATAAGAGGAATACCTATGTGAGAATGCTGTAAATTGAATACAGATCAGCGTTCAACAGCATTGTTCTCTCCAAGCTCGTCACCAAGCTTAGGACTCTGGCTCTGAACACCTCCCTCTGCAACTGGATCCTGGACTTCCTGACGGGCTGACCCAAGGTGGTGAGGGTAGGCAACATTATCTCCTCCACGCTGACCCTTAACACAGGGGCCCCACAAGGGTGTGTGCTTAGTCCCCTCCTGTACTCCTTGTACACCCATGACTGTGTGGCCACGCACAACTCCAACACCATTATCAAGTTCACTGACAACGCGACGGTGGTAGGCCTGATCACCGGCAACAATGAGTCAGCCTACAGGGAGGAGGTCAGTGACCTGGCAGTGTGGTGTCTGAGCAACAACATCAATGTCAGCAAGAACAAGGAGCTGATCGTGGACACGCCCCCATCCCCATCGACAGGGCAGCAGTAGAGCAGGTAGACAGCTTCAAGTTCAGGGTAGGAGTCCCCACTATCCATTTAATCGTATTCATGATCTAAAAGGCAAAACTGATCATAGATCAGCACTCCTATCTGAAACCCTTGATAAATATGGGCCCTGATCCTTTTGAACCAGTGTGGGAGTTTAGAGGAGGATAAAGGAGAGACCTTTAGTAACCTGAGCGGGTCTGCAAACTTCTGTGGCTCTTACTTTGCTTTATACTGAGCACTCAACAGTAACCAGCATTCTGGGCTGACACTAGCAAGTGTGTGTGTGTGTGTGTGTGTGTGTGTGTGTGTGTGTGTGTGTGTGTGTGTGTGTGTGTGTGTGTATACTCGCAGGTGCATGTGTGTCTGTGTGTGTGTGTGTGTGTGTGTGTGTGTGTGTGTGTGTGTGTGTGTGTGTGTGTGTGATTGCGTACGTGCCTACTGGTAATTGTGTGTGAGTGTGTAGGTAGTGCACACGTGTGTGTGTGTGTTTAAGACGATAAGTGTGGGTCAGGGAGAACATTGCCTATTAAAATTTCATTGGGAGGCTGAGAGCGAGACAAGGGCTAGAAATTGCTTACAACAGTGGAAGATGTACAAATGTAGGATCTCAATTTGATCACACTGTTGTTGCAGGAAATGCACTAATGTATTCAAGGTTTAAAATGCTTTTAAATTCAGATTTGCCCCTAAACATTTTTTTATCAATAATTCACATTTCCTGTAGGATTATCTTCCTGCTGGGAGAAACTGGTCAAATTAAGATCCTACACCTGTAGGGACTTTAACTCGCAGACAATGATCTAATAGTGTTGACAGCTCACCCCCAACCGCCTGGAGGTTAGTGGGCCACACACACACACACACACACACACACACACACACACACACACACACACACACACACACACACACACACACACACACACACACACACACACACACACACACACACACACACACACACACAACTAGGTATTCAGCCCTCATGGTTAATGTAAGACCAATCTTATTCAAAACTAAAGCTAATGAATTATACAAAGCACACTACAAAAACGCACAGCGAGCCAACACAATGCAATCAAGATAATAGCACTGTTGTTTGTGCTTGGTTGCCATCCACTTCTCTATACCCTTGTGTGTGTGTGTGTGTGTGTGTGTGTGTGTGTGTGTGTGTGTGTGTGTGTGTGGCCAGTTGCAGTGGCATTGGTATAACTCAAGTCTAAGTTCCCTGTCTAAAAGCCCCAAGAGGGACAGGAGAGGTGACTCCAAGTCCAATAGTACATCACTCTTCCTAAAGGCCAGCTGACCTTGAAAGAACCTGTATGGCAGCCAAGAAAGCCAATGATGTGGATGTTTGGGGCGACAGGTCCCGGGTGGTGACTGGTGATTGGAGGAGAGGATTGGGAAGGGTTAAACGGATGGGCACCTGACCATTAATCATGGTTGGCAGCTTTAGGCGCTGCGCTAAACAGATAGTTAAAAATGGTTGAAGGATGAAGGTGGGGAGAGTCAACTGGGAGCCAAATGTCTAAACTCGTTCCTGGTTGTGGAATGCGTTCCTTATTTTCTCCCCTTCCTCGATGTTCTGATATCATCTCAAGTGCACTCTCTCTCTGTGTTGTAGCATCTTCCTTGACTTCTATTTCTCTCCATCTCATATTTTCATCTCAATTTCCTGTCTCTTTCTCTATTGCTTTCTTTCTCCCCCCCCCCCCCCCCTCTTTTCTCTCTGTCCTGTTAGAGGGAGGTTTGGCACAGTGCTGTAGTTGTAGTGTGTGTCTGGCTCTGGTCCCGAGGTAATGGGCATTGCTTCAGTCCCAGAGAGGAACAAACAGACCATCTGTCAGTTGGCCGGCCCTCTCTCCTCCACCCCATCCTCCCCTTCTTCCTGTGCCCCTCTCTGCCTTAGTTAAAAGGAGCAACCTGATAAAAGTGTGAGAGAGCGATAAAAACAAGGAGGAAGAGTGTCCAAGATTCAAAATGATAGAAATTGACATAAGTACAGCCCATCTAGTCGAGATATGAGAAATTCACAAATACAGTGGGCAGAGGAAGTACTAAAGATTGTTTGCTATATTTTGAGTGCATGCGGTTGAAGTTTTAGCTGAACATTTTTGATGTTGGTGCATTGAGATTCTTAACTTAATCGCTCTCCCTCCTTCTCTCTTTACCTATCCCCCCTCCTCTTTCTCTCCCCCTCTCTCAATTCCCCAACAAGGATTTAATTAAAGTCACAGCAATCGTTAATCACTGTGGGCTCGACAATCAATTAATTAACACGTCAGCCGGCCTGAAGCTCGCCACACACTTCGGTGACCCGCAGGTGCAGCCCGCAACCCCAGAGGGCTCTGGGTAGAATGGATTTCATTAGCCGTTCGTACGCCACCACTAACGACTGCTAACGATTGCACCCGCTCATTACCTTGGCGATTATGCACCACAGACACTCAACAGCCAATTACTAAGTCAATGAGTCACCCATAAACCATAAAAAAGTCACTCCTGCGGTCCAATATTCCAATATTAATATCTTACTCTTAATTTGATTGAATTACATTGCTGAGATGTGTGTCAGAGTGGACAGCTTGTATGGCCTGTATGCCGCTCACTGTGGCCATATCAATATATCAAGAGGACAGGTTGCCGTGGCATCTGAAAACTGCTTTCTATTGCTCGAAATGGCAGTCAGTCATAATAACACAGTGAATTAAACGAAGCTAAATACCATTAAGGATGAGTAGTTACTCATTGTGTATTTATTCCTTGTGTTATTTATTATTATTTTTTATTATTTCTCTTTTTGTCTCTCTGCATTGTTGGGAAGGGCCCATAAGTAAACATTTCACTGTTAGTCTACACTTGGATTTGATTTAGTTGATTGCATTGCTTTGGAAATAACACTCGGGTGTTATTGCATGCGGTTGCTTAGTGTCACTTAGGAGAGTTACCTCAGACGATTGATATGATGAGACTTGAAGTGCGTTCAGATGCAATGTGAGGTGTTTAATTTCATATGCTATTATGCAGGGAGTGACGGCATTTACAGAGGAGGGAAAGAGAATTGTTTGGAGCGTTCTTTCTACATTTATGAGAATCATTGAGAACATTATTTTTACGTTCTTAAGAATTATTGGGAACGTTCTTTGTACGTTCCTTTCAGGTACCTGCAGGTTTGTGATCTGGAACGTTCCCTTCTCCATCAGGCTGACACGCTCGTCGCCCAGTATCCTTTGGCCGTCCTTCTCCCATTGGATGCTGGGCAGAGGGTTGCCCATCACGTGGCACTGCAATTGAGCGGTGGAGCCTGGTGCCAACGTTTGATTGGCTGGCCCTTGGCGGATGATGGGCGGGACTCGGTCGGAGGGTGCTGTGTGGGAGGGAAGGAGGGAGAGAGAGAGAGGGAGAGAGAGGGAGAGAATGTGCATTAAGAGAGTGTGTACCACTGGGCAAACACTGGTTCAAGCAACGTTGTTTCCACATAATTTCAATTAAATTATGTTGAACCAACATGGAATAGACGTTGAATTGACATCTGGGTAGTTGAGTGTATTCCATAAAAACACTATCCTAACCATTTTCAGCATGGAGTCCACCTCTAATTCTGTTGGGACATAACTCTTCATATTAACCCGTGTAAATCACTAACGGCAGGCGGTGTAAAAATATGCAGACGTAAAATAACGCAGCTCTCAGCAAGTCCACAAACCCCCTGCTCCTGCCCTATTTCACATCCAATCAATGACATAGATCTCTTTTGCTCGAGCGTGTAGCAATCTAGTTTTTCTCTGTTGCTCTAGAGATGATTTATATGTGAAATAAAACAGCGGTTCAATGAAGTTGTCATTTATTGGTTAGATGTTAAAGGGACAGTTAAATAAAAATATGTTAAAGGGACAGTTAAATAAAAATACGATAATTTCAGTGTCTAGTTTAACAAAACTGTGTGGACTGCAGTCACTCCTTGTCCGTAGACTGCTTTCAAGGTATGGAAAGAAATATCTAAATATTAATTTAGCAGAATCTGTCCCTGTAATGTCAACTTTCAGTCAAAAAAAAGGTCTACCCATGGCAGTTACTCTACTGAACGGTAGTGTTTAGCCAGTGTAGGCCTTTATTTGCCATAACATCTTCACTCATATTGCTTTCTCCCACTTTACAGCATTGTTATGGCTTAACACGTCAAAGTAGCGCTGAATAATTTAATATTTGTTTGACTAAACCTGGAAATTCTTCTTGAAATCGGGGAGGTGGAGGACCATGAATAAGTCATTGACGAGTCAATTACTTTGGCATTTACCATTCCCTCTCCAGTATCAAACCGTTCTGATGGTAAACCCTAGGACATTAGACTGCTGGGATTGGGTACATGCTGAGATTAGGTTTGCAATATTCGGCTTTGTTCCAAGAGGCCAAGAGGATACTTATATGAATAAACATCATGGAAAGGAAACATAATCTTTCACAACATACCACCAAGGTTGTGGAGTCAATTTCTGCATTAGTCCACATTCTAAGCGGGTTTGGTTACAGGTGTGCTAAATAGCCATATGGCGTAAGTGGCTTCACTTAAGATACAGTACATATCGAAATGACCTGCCTTCATAGAAGCTTAAAATGGAATGGAGTAGCAGAGTATGTGTGTGCATTATTGTGTTTGAGTATTTCTGTGTGTGCGCGCGTTTGTTTGAAAAGGGAACCGTGTCCACTGCACAGTCAGATATGAAGTATAATTACCTTTTGAAGTGTATTGACATTTTCTGCATTGACTAATATCGAGCAATATAGAACATGCAGATCAGATGTAGGATCTTCATTTTATCACCCCGTTGTTGCAGGACATTTCCTGCACAGCAGGAGATGCAAATTTGTAATGTGTTCACATTTTTAAAAGGCGACTAAAGTTTGTCATTTACACTTAAAAATGGCAGACTTGATATGTCCTAACACATGGATCAACATGGATCAACCGCTAGAAAAATGTCCCTGAATTATAATCCACACAACAATTCACATTTCCTGTTCAAATGAAGATCCTACATACAGTGTGTAAGTAGTGCACAGTACATCAATAGTGTACTCCTTGTTTAACCCCTTGGCACTAAATCCCATCCCTCCATAGACTGTTTACCCTGTAGTGAAACACAGGCCCTGGCTATATACTCACTAGACCACCATGCCCTGCAAACAGAGGCCAGCTAATGTACATAAATGGATCTGTCTATGCCACCTCTGTATGTCTGTGTGCACACCATCATGTAAACACCACTGTGTGTGTGCTGACATCTTACAGAGTAACATTCATGAACTATGAACTATGGACTATGACAAATGGAAAATTAAAAAACAAATATTAACTGTATATCTGTTAGCAAAACGTACAAGTGCATTGTTGTCTGTATGCTAGGCAGGGAAATGGCTAGCTAAGCTACAGTGCTTTGAGGCAGATGTGGAGCACAGATGCATCTAAACAACAGTTTATCCCCTTCCTTACTGGGCGCGGCGCGATGAGGGGAGCATATGTTCCCGGCGAGGTTAATTTGCATAGCGCCATTGCGACTTGTCCTGTTTGATTACGTCTCGCTTTACCTCCTGCTGTTCGCTCATTTGGGGGACTGGTGGGGGGGCGATGATTTTTAATTTGGGGCGGCTTTGAAGAGTTTTTAATTTATTTAGGTTTAAGCAGTTGTGAAGGGAGTGATGGAGGGTGGAGGGACTGGCAGGGGGGGTAGTCTATCGGCCAAACCAGCAGTCCATGAAATATGTCCAAATAAAACATGGTGATAAGGTAGTCGGGAAAAGGATGCTTCCCAATGGCACCCTATTCCTGTTAAAGTGCACTACTTTTGACCTAGGGCTCTGGTCAAAAGTAGTGCACTATAAAGGGAAGAGGATGCCATATGGGATATACTCAAAGTGTTAGAAGGTAATGGGATTTGAATGTGGGGTTTGTACGAGGAAGGTGCTGGGTTGGGTTTGGGAGGTAGGTTAATTGAAGCCAGCTGTGTGTGATAGTGAGCCCTAGGGGGTAATAAACTTACTCTAGAGCAGGTATTCCTAAACTGGGGTATGCATACCCCCCTGCCGACGGGGGTACGCCAAATGTGATTCACATTTTTTAAATTTTTTAATTCACATTTTCAAACAGTCCATTTATATTTTCCAACGGGGCTATACATTTGGGTGAGTTTTTTTTCCTCGCCTGAGTAGCCTCATTTCACTGCCAAAAATAAAATGAAACCATCTAGTGTTCAGCGAAATAACAACAATGTCAAATACAGGTAGCCTAGTCAAATAACTAACATCCAATCACATTAACCATTATTTCCTGGCGGGAATTCCACTATCGGCCCATATGTAGCCAAACATTGCTGCTGCTCATTCCGTTTGCTCGAAAATTGATAAATGGTAAAAAAAAAGTAAGGCTCACGTCCATAGACACATACCAGCTCTACATACCAGCTCTACTGGTAGTACTGCTACTACCAGTAGTACTACACCTGCACCTCTCGACGACACAAGTTGTTCTGCTTCCACGAGCACATCCAATGTTTGCATCAGTAATTCTACATTTGTTGTTAGCCCAGCTAGCATGGACACTGACAGTTGTGAATCTGATGCAGCCGAAAAGCTACTGCCCCTTTACCAGGGAAAGCAACGAACAACAGACAGGGACGTTGGACCATCGAAGAGGCCAAATATGATAAGAACTACATTGATTTGCGGTTCACTTATATTTGGAGTAGTGCCTTTCCTCAGCCACAGTGTGTTATATGTGCAAAAGTAATATCTCACAACTCAATGAAACCTTCACTCTTGCCGGACATTTAGAAACAAAACATGCCAATTACAAAAATAAACCGCAGAGATTTTTTTTTGCGAGAATTAAAACGACTTTCGAGTAGTAAGACATGTATAAAAGCAACAGATACCATTATAAAAAGGGTCTAGAAGGGTCTATGTGGTGAGCTACCAAGTGGCTAGGACAGGCAAGCAGCATTCTATTGTGGAGGACTTAATTAGGACGGCAGGTAGCCTAGTGGTTAGAGCATTGAACTAGTAACTGAAAGGTTGCAAGATCAAATCCTCGAGCTGACAAGGTAAAAATCTGTTGTTCTGCCCCTGAACAAGGCAGTTATTCCTGCTGTTGGGACAATGCTGGGGGAAAAGGCAAAAAAAAACTATACAGGCAATGTCTTCATCAAACACCACTGTTTCATGACGCATCAGTGACATGGCAGGAGATGTCTTGAAACAATTACTGCTTTGCATACAAGCCAGTTACAACTGGATGAGTCAACAGACGTGGCGGGCCTGGCATAGCTCCTGGTATATGTCCGATACGTTTATTGGGGGTCAATTAAGGAAGACATCCTCTACTGGAAACCAGGACAACAGGAGAGGATATTTTTAAAGTACTGGACAGCTTTGTGACATCAAATGGACTTTGGTGGTCAAGATGTTTTAGATGTTTTGGTATCTGTACTGATGGTGCAAAAGACAGGACGACATAGTGGAGTGGTAACACACGTGCAAGCATAGGCCACTTGCATACATACAGTGCAGCATCCACTGAGAGGCTCTTGCTGCCAATGGAATGTCTGACAGCTTGAAATACGTTTTGGACAATACTGTGAAAATGGTTCACTTTGTAAAAGCATGGCCCCTGCACTAAGACTAGGAAACACTGTCACCACTGATAAATACACGATAATTGAGAATTCCCATAAGCATTTCTCTATGGCTGGCCTGCTTTCCACCTGGTGGCACCCACCTACTTCTCAGATAGAGATCAGTATGTCAAATCGGAGGGCCTCTGGCAGTCTCTATGTGGGTGCCACAGGGTTCAATTCAAGGGCCGACACTTTTCTCCATATATATCAATGATGTCGCTCTTGCTGCGGGTGATTCTTTGATCCACCTCTAAGCAGATGACACCATTCTGTATACATCTGGCCCTTCTTTGGACACTGTGTTAACAAACCTCCAAACAAGCTTTTTGAATGCAGTCTATCACAGTGCCATCCGTTTTGTCACCAAAGCCCCATATACTATCCACCACTGTGACCGGTATGCTCTCGTTGGCTGGTCCTCACTACATATTCAACGCCAAACCCACTACCTCCAGGTCATCTACAAGACCTTGCTAGGTAAAGCTCCGCCTTATCTCAGCTCACTGGTCACCACAGCAACACCCATCCGTAGCATGCGCTCCAGCCGGTATATTTCACTGGTCATCCCAAAAGCCAACACCTCTTTGACTGCCTTTCCTTCCAGTTCTCTTCTGCCAATGACTGGAACAAATTGCAAAAAATTAAAAATCACTGAAGTTGGAGACTTACAGTTGAAGTCGTACGTTTACATACACCTTAGCCAAATACATTTAAACTCAGTATTTCACAATTCCTGACATTTAATGCTAAAAAAAATATATATATAAATATTCCCTGTCTTAGGTCAGTTAGGTCAACTACCTCTTTCCCTACTGTATTTTATTTATTTATTTATTTTGCTCCTTTGCACCCCATTATTTTTATTTCTACTTTGCAGATTCTTCCATTGCAAATCTACCATTCCAGTGTTTTACTTGCTATATTGTATTTACTTTGCCACCATGGCATTTTTTTGCCTTTACCTCCCTTATCTCACCTCATTTGCTCACATCGTATATAGACTTGTTTATACTGTATTATTGACTGTATGTTTGTTTTACTCCATGTGTAACTCTGTGTCGTTGTATGTGTCGAACTGCTTTATCTTGGCCAGGTTGCAATTGTAAATGAGAACTTGTTCTCAACTTGCCTACCTGGTTAAATAAAGGTGAAATAAAAAAATAAATAAAAGGATCACCACTTTATTTTAAGAATGTGAAATGTCAGAATAATAGTAAGGAGAATTATTTAGTTCAGGTTGTATTTCTTTCATCACATTCCCAGTGGGTCAGAAGTTTAAATACTCAATTAGTATTTGGAAGCATTGCCTTTAAATTGTTTTGGGTAGTCTTCCATAAGATCCCCACAATAAGTTGGATTAATTTATGCCCATTCCTCCTAACTGAGCTGGTGTAAGGGAGTCAGGCATGTAGGCCTCCTTGGTCGTACACGCCTTTTCAGTTCTACCCACATATTTTCTATAGGATTGAGGTCAGGGCTTTGTGATGGCCACTCTAATACCTTGATGTTGTTGTCCTTAAGCCATTTTGCCACAACTGTGGAAGTATTCTTGGGGTCATTATCCATTTGGAAGACCCATTTGCGACCAAGATTTAACTTCCTGACTGATGTCTTGAGATGTTGCTTCAATATATCATCATGATTTTCCTCCCTCATGATGCCATCTATTTTGTGAAATGCACCAGTCCCTCCCGCCGCAAAGCACCCCCACAACATGATGCTGCCACCCCCGTGCTTCACGGTTGGGATGGTGTTCTTCGGCATGCAAGCCTCCCCGTTTTTCCTCCAAACATAACGATAGTCATTATGGCCAAACAGTTCTATTATTGTTTCATCAGACCAGAGGATATTTCTCCAAAAAGTACGATCTTTGTACCCATGTGCAGTTGCAAACCGTAGTCTGGCTTTTTTATGGCGGTTTTGGAGCAGTGACTTCTTCCTTGCTGAGCGGCCTTTCAGGTTATGTCTATATAGGACTCGTTTTACTGTGGATATAGATACTTTTGTATCGGTATCCTCCAGCATCTTCACAAGGTCATTTGAAGTTGTTCTGGGACTGATTTGCACTTTTCCCACCAAAGTACGTTCATCTCTAGGAGACAGAACGCGTCTCCTTCCTGAGCGGTATGATGGCGCTTGGTATGATGGCGCTTCAGGCGCTTGGAAATTGTTCCCAAGGATGAACCAGTCGTGTGGAGGCCTTGAAATACATCCACAGGTACATTATGTCAATTAGCCAATCAGAAGCTTCTAAAGCCATGACATCCTTTTCTGGAATTTTCCACGCGGTTTAAAGGCACAGTCAACTTAGTGTGTGTAAACTTCTGTCGCACTTGAATTGTGATACAGTGAATAATAAGTGAAATAATCTGTCTGTAAACAATTGTTGGAAAAATTACTTGTGTCATGCAAAGTAGATGACCTAACCGACTTGCCAAAACTATAGTTTGTTAACAAGACATTTGTGGAGTGGTTGAAAAAAGAGTTTGAATGACTCCAACCAAAGTGTATGTAAACTTCCGACTTTAACTGTATATCTCCCTCACTAACTTTAAGCGTCAGCTGTCAGAGCAGCTTACCGATCGTTACAGCTGTACATAGTCCATCTGTAAATAGCCAATCCAACCAACTACCTACCTCATTACCATATTTGTTTTTGTTATTTTGCACACCAGTGTTTCTACCTGCACATCCTCATCTGCACACATATCACTCCAGTGTACATTTCTAAATTGTAATTACTTCGCCACTATTGGCCTATTTATTGTCTTACCTCCTTACTTCATTTGCACACACTGTATACAGATTTTTCTATTGTGTTATTGACTGTATGTTTGTTTATCCCATGTGTAACTCTGTATAGTTTTTGTAACACTGCTTTGCTTTATCTTGACCAGGTTGCAGTTGTAAATGAGAACTTGTTCTCAACTGGCCTACCTGGTTAAATAAAGGTAAAATACAAATAAATAAATAAAAAAACTCTTATTTTATTTGTATTTTCTGCACTGTGCAATGATTTGGGCAGCGACCATGTAACGCTTTTACAACATACAGAAGTGCGCTGGTTATCAAGGGGCAAAGTATTGACACATTGTTTTTAATTGAGAGACGAACTTAAAAGTTTTCTTTACTGACCATAATTTTCACTTGTCTGACCGCTTGCAAGATGATGAGTTTCTCACACGACTGGCTTATCTGGGTGATGCTTTTTCTTGCCTGAATGATCTGAATCTAGGATTACAGGGACTCTCCGCAACTATATTCAATGTGCAGGACAAAATTGAGGCTATGATTATGAAGTTTTTCTCTGTCTGCATTAACAAGGACAACAGTTGAGTTGGGTGCACAATTACGCAGGTACTTTCCCAAAACGGATGACACAAACAACTGGATTCGTTATCCCTTTCATGCCCTGCCTCCAGTCCACCTACCAATATCTGAACAAGAGAGCCTCATCGAAATTGCAACAAGTGGTTCTGTGAAAATTGAATTTAAATCAGGAGCCACTGCCAGATTTCTGGATTGGGCTGCGCTCAGAGTATCCTGTCTTGGCAAATCGCACTGTTAAGACACTGATGCCCTTTGTAACCAAGTACCTACAGTATGTGAGAGTGGATTTTCAGCCCTCACTAGCATGAAAACTAAATACAGGCACAGACTGTGTGGAAAATCATTTAAAGACTGAGACTCTCTCCAATACAACCCAATAATGCAGAGTTGTATGCATCCTTTCCAGCACACCCTTCTCATGAACCTGAGTGTGAGTTATTGAGTTATTCACAATTTTCTATGAACAAATAAGGTTTTATGTGTACGACGGGTAAATAAAGTAAGTGAATAAAGTGAGTAAAATGATTGATTATTATTATATTATTTGTGCCCTGGTCCTATAAGAGAACTTTGTCACTTCCCACAAGCCTGGTTGTGACAAAAACTCACACTCATTCTTATGTTTAATAAATGTATTGTATAGTGTGTGTGTGTGGCAGGCTTACAATGATGGCAAAAAATAACATTTGAGAGTGCGCTGACCCTGGTGCTAGAGGGGGTATGCAGCTGGAGGTTGAGTGTTTGAAGGGGTACGGGACTATAACAAGTTTGGGAACCACTGCTCTAGAGAAACTCATGCTAGGTTTCTGTCAGAGGTTAGTGTGCAATCACACACACACGCAAAGGCACACACACGAAAAGGCACACACACGAAAAGGCACACACACGCAAAGGCACACACACGCAAAGGCACACACACACTGGCACACAAACTGAAACACACACACAGACACACACACTCATTGAGGCTGTTTTGGAGGCTTTGGCATGACTTGTGTTTACGGCACTGTGGGAATCCAATATTTAACGAGACAGTCATTACTGTATAGCCTCACATGCACCGAAGCACAATGCCTTTGCCTCTACACATTCTGTGTTCCAAAGCAAATTGTTTGAGGTAATTCAACATAAACATCTGCCTAGAATCTACGGGCTATCTGTAGATACACTGAGTATACCAAGCATTAGGAACACTTTCCTAATATTGAGTTGCACCTTTTCATATCGCTGCAGCTGCAGCTGGCGACTGGAACGAGCTGCAAAGAAAAACACTCAAACTGGACAGTTTTATCTCAATCTCTTCATTCAAAGACTCAATCATGGACACTCTTACTGACAGTTGTGGCTGATTTGCGTGATGTATTGTTGTCTCTACCTTCTTCCCTTTGTGCTGTTGTCTGTGCCCAATAATATTTGTACCATGTTTTGTGCTGCTACCATATTGTGTTGCTACCATATTGTTGTCATGTTGTGTTGCTACCATGCTGTGTTGTCATGTGTCGCTGCCTTGCTATGTTGTTGTCTTAGGTCTCTTTTTATGTAGTGTTGTGTTGTCACTCTTGTCGTGATGTGTGTTTTGACCTATATTTATTTTTTATTTTTTACATTTTTAATCCCAGCCCCCGTCCCCTTTGAGGCCTTTTGGTAGGCCGTCAATGTAAATAAGATTTTGTTCTTAACTGACTTGCCTAGTTAAATAAAGGTTAAATTAATAAAATAAAAATGAATGCTTTGTACACTCAGTGTATGTGCTGTGACTGAGTGTGTGTGTGTCTGTCCCTGACTTGTGTGTATGAGCACCTTGATATACAACAGATATATTTGTGTATCTGCACTTGCATGTTTATGTGCTATCATTTGTGTGTACATTAATCTGTCCCTGAACACTTTTTCAATATATTTACGACAGATCTGTGAGTGTGTGTCTGTGCGCGTGTGTGTGTTTGTTTGTGTTCCTCCCACAGACACTAACCACTCTCGACCTCCAGCAGGGCCTTGGTGAGGATGCTCCCAGCCACAGAGATGGCCTGACAGATGTAGTATCCCGAGTCCTCACTGAGGACGTCTGTGATGGTCAGCTCCCCGCTCAGAGACACAGAGTATCGGCCGGACTGGGCAGCTTCCTGGATGGGGAACAGCAGGATCTGGGGAGGCAGGAAATGACACAACACCACATAACAGGTAGGCTGAAACCAGTCGGCACAGGTAAAACATATCATTTTTTACTGTAATTTGCTCAGATTGTAAGAATGAGATATTTGTCTTATGTACATTTTACCTTCTTTTCACTCTGTCAAATTGTGGCGTAGCTAAAAAGTTGTTGATCCGTCCTCAGTTTTTTCCTATCACAGCCATTAAACTCTAACTGTTTTAAAGTCACCGTTGGCCTCATGGTGAAATCCCTGAGCGGTTTCATTCCTCTCCGGCAACTGAGTTAGGAAGAACGCATGTATCTTTGTAGTGACTGGGTGTATTGATACACCATCTAAAGTGTAATTAATAACTTCACCATGCTCAAAGGGATATTCAATGTCTGCTTTTTTTATTTTTACTGATCCACCAACAGGTGCCCTTCTTTGTGAGGTATTGGAAAACCTCCCTGGTCTTTGTGGTTGAATCTTTGTTTGAAATTCACTGCTTGACTGAGGGACCTTACAGATAATTGTATGTGTGGGGTACAGAGATGACATAGTCATTCAAAAATCATGTTATACATTATTATTGCACACAGAGAGAGTCCATGCAACATATTATGTGACAAGCAAATGTTTTATGCTGTTTTATACTGTTTTATAATGATTTCGTAAACATTTCTAAAAACATAATTCCATTTTGACATTATGGGGTATTGTGTGAAGGCCAGTGACACAAAAACTCTAGTTAATAAATTTTAAATGCAGACTGTAACACAACAAAATGTGGAAAAAGTCAAGGGGTGTGAATACTTTCTGAAGGCACTGTATGTGTGTGTGTTTGTTACATGCATGCAGTGTAAATACACTACCAGTCAAATGTTTGGACACACCTGCTCATTCAAGGGTTTTTCTTTATTTTTACTATTTCTACATTATAGAATAGTGGGGGAAAAGTGTTAAACAACTGAAAATATATTTTATATTTTATATTCTTCAAAGTAGCCACCTTTTGCCCGCGCTTGGCATTCTCTCAAACAGATTCACCTGGAATGCTTTTCCAACAGTCTTGAAGTAGTTCCCACATACAGTGGAGCAAAAAAGTATTTAGTCAGCCACCAATTGTGGCAAGTTCTCCCACTTAAAAAGATGAGAGAGGCCTGTAATTTTCATCATAGGTACACTTCAACTATGACAGACAAAATTACAAATCACATTGTAGGATTTTTTATGAATTTATTTGCAAATTATGGTGGAAAATAAGTATTTGGTCAATAACAAAAGTTTATCTCAATAATTTGTTATATACCCTTTGTTGGCAATGACAGAGATCAAATGTTTTCTGTAAGTCTTCACAAGGTTTTCACACACTGTTGCTGGTATTTTGGCCCATTCCTCCATGCAGATCTCCTCTAGAGCAGTGATGTTTTGGGGCTGTTGCTGGGTAACACAGACTTTCAACTCCCTCCAAATATTTTCTATGGGGTTGAGATCTGGAGACTGGCTATGCCACTCCAGGACCTTGAAATGATTCTTACGAAGCCACTCCTTCGTTGCCTGGGTGGTGTGTTTGGGATCATTGTCATGCTGAAAGACCCAGCCACGTTTCATCTTCAATGCCCTTGCTGATGGAAGGAGGTTTTCACTAAAAATCTCATGATACATGGCCCCATTCATTCTTTCCTTTACACGGATCAGTCGTCCTGGTCCATTTGCAGAAAAACAGCCCCAAAGCATGATATTTCCACCCCCATGCTTCACAGTAGGTATGGTGTTCTTTGGATGCAACTCAGCATTCTTTGTCCTCCAAACACGACGAGTTGAGTTTTTACCAAAAAGTTCTATTTTGGTTTCATCTGACCATATGATATTCTCCCAATCTACTTCTGGATCATCCAAATGCTCTCTAGCAAACTTCAGACGGGCCTGGACACGTACTGGCTTAAGCAGGGGGACACGTCTGGCACTGCAGGATTTGAGTCCCTGGCAGCGTAGTGTGTTACTGATGGTAGGCTTTGTTACTTTGATCCCAGCTCTCTGCAGGTCATTCACTAGGTCCCCCCGTGTGGTTCTGGGATTTTTGCTCACCGTTCTTGTGATAATTTTGACCCCACGGGGTGAGTTCTTGCGTGGAGCCCCAGATAGAGGGAGATTATCAGTGGTCTTGTATGTCTTCCATTTCCTAATAATTGCTCCCACAGTTGATTTCTTCAAACCAAGCTGCTTACCTATTGCAGATTCAGTCTTCCCAGCCTGGTGCAGCTCTACAATTTTGTTTCTGGTGTCCTTTGACAGCTCTTTGGTCTTGGCCATAGTGGAGTTTGGAGTTTGACTGTTTGAGGTTGTGGACAGGTGTCTTTTATTCTGATAACAAGTTCAAACAGGTGCCAATAATACAGGTAACGAGTGGAGGACAGAGGAGCCTCTTAAAGAAGAAGTTACAGGTCTGTGAGAGCCAGAAATCTTGCTTGTTTGTAGGTGACCAAATACTTATTTTCCACCATAATTTGCAAATAAATTCATTAAAAATCCTACAACGTGATTTTCTAATTTTTTTTCAAATTTTGTCTGTCATAGTTGAAGTGTACCTATGATGAAAATTACAGGCCTCTCTCATCTTTTTAAGTGGGAGAACATGCACAATTGGTGGCTGACAAAATATTTTTTTGCCCCTCTGTATGCTGAGCACTTGTTGGCTGCTTTTCCTTCACTCTGCAGTCCAACTCATCCCAAACCATCTCCATTGGGTTGAGGTCGGGTGATTGTGGAGGCCAGGTCATCTAATGCAGCACTCAATCACTCTCCTTCTTTGTCAAATAGCCATTGCACAGCTTGGAGGTGTGTTGGGCCATTTTCCTGTAGAAAAATAAATGATAGTCCCACTAAGCACAAACCAGATGGGATGGTGTATCGTTGCAGAATTCTGTGGTAGCCATGCTGGTAAGTGTGCCTTGAATTCTAAATCACCAATCCACCTCCTCCTCCATGCTTCACGGTGGGAACTACACATGCGTAGATCATTCATTTACCTTCTCTGTGTCTCACAAAGACACAGAAGTTGGAACCAAAAATCTTAAATTTGGACTCAAAAGACCAAAGGACAGATTTCCACCGGTTTAAGAAACATTGCTCATGTTTCTTAACCCAAGTAAGTCTCTTCTTGGTACTGGTGTCCTTTAGTAGTGATTTCTTTGCAGGAATTCGACCACGAAGTCCTGATTCAAGCAGTCTCATCTGAACTGTTGATGTTGAGATGTGTCTGTTACTTGAACTCTGTATTTATTTGGGCTGCAATTTCTGAAGCTGGTAACTCTAATGAACTTATCCTCTGCAGCAGAGGTAACTCTGGGGGTTCCTTTCTTGTGGCGGTCTTCAAGAGAGTCAGTTTCAGCATCACTCTTGATGGTTTTTGCCACTGCACTTTAAAATTTCCGGATTGACTGACCTTGTCTGACCTGAAATTTCACAAATGTAATTCCAAAACCACGCACACCTATTAATTGAAATGCATTCCAGGTGACTACCTCATGAAGATAGTTGAGAGAATGCCAAGGGTGTGCAAAGCTGTCATTAAGGCAAAGGGTGGCTACTTTGAAGAATCTCAGTGTTTAACACTTTTTTGGTTACTGCAATGATTCCATATGTGTTATTTCATAGTTTTGATGTCTTCACTATTATTCTACAATGTAGAAAATTTTAAAAATAAAGAAAAACCCTTGAATGAGTAGGTGTGTCCAAACTTTTGACGGGTACTGTATGTGTGTGTGGTTTTCGCTGCCTCCAATGTGTATTTCACGAGGTTCCAGGAGTGCGATGCTCTTTGACTCTGTCCTCGAAGAGGCTTAGAGCTGATCGGTGGAGAGCCCGTGGCTAGAGGTCAAGGGTGAAGGTATAATTGTGTGTGATGGCGAGAGGCAGAGAAGGAGGGAGAAAGGGAGGGGTCCACCGTGATGCTTAGAGGGGGGGATAGAGGGAGAAGAGGGTAACAGAGGAATAGAGGGAGGGATAGAAAGAGGGAGGAGAGGGGCACAGAGGGATAGAGGGAATCATTTCGCTGCCCAGAGACAGCTAGACCAAAGAGAAGCCCTCAGTTCTGCTCTCCATGGGTCTTGTGCTATTTAGAGCCAGGCAGTTTGGTGTTATCTAACACAGCCCTGGCAGGGCTACAAAGGGGGGCTCTCTCTCTCTCTCCCTCCCTCTTTCCCTCTCTCTCTCTGCACCTCCTATACAGTACTCCCACATAAAATCCTTCGCTCTTTCCTTTTGCATTCATTTACTTTTCCCATTCCCTACCCTCTTTCTCATTGGCAACTCTTTGTTTCTACATCTCCCACTCTCTAGCTATACCAACCAACCCCTCACTCCCTCTTTCCACCTTCACCCTCTTCATCTCTCTCTCTCTCTCTCCATCTCTCCCCCTCATCTGTCCCTAAGAGCGGTGCTACAGGCTCCCATGCACACACTCAACCACCAGGCCTTTCAGCATGTTGATGCTTCGCAGAACCAGTGACACACACACACACACACACACACACACACACTCTCTTCGATGCCTAAGGAGCCTATATACTCCTGGTGAGATCTGCTCTAAAGTGTAATATATAAAGGGGATTGCACATTACACCACAGACACTAGAGTTCACCTGTGTGTGTGTGTGTGTGTGTGTGTGTGTGTGTGTGTGTGTGTGTGGTGTTTTTAATCAGACATGACGCCATATACGCCATCCTTTGTGGACCCCAGGAAGAGTATAGCTGCCGAGTTAAAATACTATCCAACAATTCCTTCAATGTGTGTGTTTCTCAGTGTGACTTGCCCAGGGACTGTGCTCAACTGAGAGAAAGCAGAGCCTTATAGCAACATTCAACGCTAGCAGAGCCAAGAACATGACAGACTAGATAAGGTTCTCCTTAGGATAACCTTTATTTAACTAGGCAAGTCAGTTAAGAACACATTCATTATTTAGAATGACGGCCTACCCCAGCCAAACCCTAACAACGTTGTGCACCGCCCTATGGGACTCCCAATTACGGACGGTTGTGATACAGCCTGGAATCGAACCAGGTTGGTGGTCGCATGGCAATTTTTAAACCATGTTTTAATGATACCAATGAATTGTGTTGATATTGTACCAGTTTTCATAAGGAGGTTTATATTATGTGTGGTAACTTTATCCACCATCAACTTTTTACTTATCTGTATCCATGTCAGCCATTTTGTGCCAAAACCATGCTGACTGAACACCAGTTTCCACAGTGGAGTGGTCATATTGGTGTATACAGAACGACTGTGACTTGACCTGATACAATATTCCATGGTGTGCGTCTTACCTGGCTGCCTTCTTTCTGCCAGAACACAGCGGGTGGAGGGTTGCCCTTGGTGCCACAGAGGAAGGTTACGGTGCGACCCTGGGCTGTGATCTGGTCCCGGGGTCGAACAACGATCTGAGGGGGCACTGTAGAGAGAGGGAAGAGTATGTTAGAATATCTAAAAAAAAGATGTGCATGTTTTTATTTCTGCTGGGCAGTGTGTTAACTCATTTCTCTACGTCAGGATGTGTGTGTGTGCACGTGTGTGAGTGACCCTTTCTTAATCTGTGTGTGTGTCAGATCTGCATGAACTGTGTATGTCAACCAAGCTGTCACCACTGACACTGTGCACGTGTGCAATTCTTAGGGGCCCACCAAAACACTGTGTGAGGATAACAGTTCATCCCTTTCTATAACACAAACACTACGGGCACACACACACACACACACACACACACACACACACACACACACACACACACACACACACACACACACACACCTCTGTTTAAATCACCACTTTGACACCCAAACCTGCTTAAACCTGACGGAAACCAGAGATGCAATGAGGGTGCTTTGTGTGTGTGGATTTCTAGTACAGACATCATTTTCCAGTACACACTTGACAATTCCTTGTACACACTTGTCTTCATTGAGAAACTCCATGTAGGCAGATGCCCCACCACATTTAACATTGATAAAGAGCTTTAAAAAAATGAGTATTGTTCGGTGCAGTGATAAAACTGAGCATCACGTCCATGTCGCTACAGCAACGACATTCGAACTTGTGCACGGTTTCTTCAATTACAATTTCTTCACATATTACATCTGTTTTCATGGGCTCGTGTTTTGAAGCCCTCTCGAGAAAAAACTGTTAATGTTGAAAATCCATGCTATTACAAACTTGCTTCCTCATATTATCGTTGCGATGCTGACCCGAACACGAGCCACTGCAGCTAATAGGACTAGGATTGTTTTTTAAAGCTCTACTTACAAGAATGTGACCCAGTGTAATTTGCAGCTAGTTAGCACGGGCTAGTTGAATTCTCATTGGCCTCTGTGTCCTTGTGCCAAAAGTATAGGATCATTGGAGCCTGCTCTTCTATATGCTAATTGGCTACCATATATGGGCTGCTGGAGGAGCATATAGAGGATCCCACTCTGCCTCTCTATCCAACCCTTGTAAAAATCCAACCTTGTAAAAATGATGTATTTGAAAGACAATAATAATAAAATGGGAAATAGGGGAGAACCCCCCCCCCCCCCCCCCCACTATATCCTCACAATCTCTCCTCCATGACACCTATCACACCCACGCACATACCCGAACACACACATACAGCAACCTCTTGATTGCTATTGATCACACCACAAGCTATTGGCTCATTTTGCACGGAGGGACTGAATGTGGAATGATGTCACCTTTGCCCTTGTGGTGCCTAATTGATTTCTCATCTCCCTGCCTGATCCCCCTCTCTTATTTCACTTTCTCTCTCAATTGGAGATGGAGAGACGAGGGGAGGAAGAGGGGGGGGGGGGGTAGAAAGAAAGGTATTGAAGGCCAGGGGGTAGAGAGAAAGGAGAGAGGTGGGGTGTGTGTGTGTGTGTGTGTGTGTGTGTGTGTGTGTGTGTGTGTGTGTGTGTGTGTGTGGAGTGAGTGTGTGAGAGCTGGTCCTGGGGCTCTGTTCACAAACAGAAACAGACCCCACAGAGCCCCAAGACAGCAACACAATTAGACCCAACCAAAAGATAATTACTTGACACATTGGAAAGAATTTACAAAAAAACAACAAACTGGAATGCTATTTGGCCCTAAACAGAGAGTACACAGTGGCAGAATACCTGACCACTGTGACTGACCCACAATTAAGAATATCTTTGACTATGTACAGACTCAGTGAGCATAGCCTTGCTATTGAGAAAGGCTGCTCTCAATTGAGAAAGACATTGCTCTCCAAAGAAGACAGGCTATGTGCACACTGCCCACAAAATGAGGTGGAAACTGAGCTGCACTTCCTAACCTCCTGCCAAAAGTATGACCATATTAGAGACACATATTTCGCTCAGATTACACAGACCCACAAAGAATTTGAAAACAATTCCAATTTTGATAAACTCCCATATCTGTTGGGTGAAATACCACAGTGTGCAATCACAGCAGCAAGATTTGTGACCTGTTGCCACAAGAAAAGGGAAACCAGTGAAGCGCAAACACCACAATATTTATGTTTATTTACTTTCCCTTTTCATACTTTAACTATTTGCACATCATTACAACACTGTATATAGACATAATATGACATTTGAAATGTCTTTATTCTTTTGGAACTGTTGTGAGAGTAAAGTTTACTGTTATTCTTTTGTTGTTTATTTCACTTTTGTTTATTAGCTATTTCACTTGCTTTGGCAATGTAAACATATGTTTCTCATGCCAATAAAGCCCCTTAAATTGAATTGAAAGAAAGAGGAGATAGTTGGGGGGGGGGAGTGAGAGGTCAGAGAGAGGTCAGAGAGAAGAGGGGGCAAAGAAGAGAGCGAGAGAGTAGAGAGATGCAGGGAGGTACATTTACAGAGAGGAGGAAGTAAAAGGGAAAATGAGAGAGGTCTAGCAGAGCACAAAAATAGTGCCTTGGGTAGTATCCTCTTTACCTCTGCTCCCATTTCCTTTCAATTCATCAAACCAATAGACTTTCAAGGAGCAAAATCTCAGCATTCATTATCGACCCACCTAGAGAAGTTAGTCTAACAGAAAAACTATGACCAATTCGTTCAGTTACCTGCTCTGTGTATTTTCACTTTAAGAGATGTGTTTAATTCAGGATGGTTGCTCTATTTCCGAAGTGTGTACACTCTTGGAACAAATAGATGCTATCTAGAACCTAAAATGGTTATTCGGCTGTCTCCATGGAGAACCCTTTGAAGAACACTTTGATTCCAGGTAGAACCCTTTTGCTTGTTCTAAAATAGTTCTACTTGGAACAAAAAGGGTTCTACTATGGGGACAGCCGAAGAACCCTTTAAGAACCTTTTTTTCTAAGTGTACCACAAGCTTTCATCCTCCTCGATCGACCCCTTCTCCCTGCCACCCTCGCTCTTCGCACAGTGGGACATAAATCACTCGCAAAATAGACCCAGGGCAGAGGTCGCGGAGGGTCGTGTCCAGGGGTCAAACGAGACTCCACATGCCAACCCTAAAGGTCAACAAGGTCAAACCTGACATCCCCCTGCTGTCTGTCATTTGGGCGTTGGGCTGTGGGGAAGAAGAAGAGCTAGCTAGCGAACAAAATTAAACACCAGCAAAAGGCATAATCTATGTTTCACCATATTCTGTCTCAGTAGCTATCTCCGGGGCCTGCACTCCTATTGATTCAATCCCATTCTCACGGCTGACGCAAGTGCTGAAATAGTGAAGAAACGCAGCCTAATACCCACATCTTATGTAATCTCACCGTAGGCTTGTGCACACACAGACAGAGACACGTACAACAAAAATGCACTATCAAAACAGGCAAAGCCAACGTACAGTGCCCTCAGAGAGCATTCACAACCCTCGACTTTTTCCATAATTTGTTGTGTTATACAGTCTGAATTTAAAATGGATTAAATAAAGATAGTTTGTCACTGGTCTACACTCTAAAAACAAATGTGCTATCTAGAACCTAAAAGGGTTCTTCGGCTGTCCCCATAGGAGAACCCTTTGAAGAACCCTTATTGGTTCCAGGTAGAACCCTTTCCTCAGAGGGTTTTACATGGAACCCAAAATAATTTCACCTGGAACCAAAAATGGTTATCCTATGGGGACAGCCAAAGAACCCTTTAGAAACCCGTTTTCTAAGTGTCCACACAACACCCCATAATGTCAAAGTGGAATTGTGCTTTCGAAATTGACACAAATGAATAAAAAATGTAACGCTGAAATGTCTTGAGTCAAGAGGTATTTAACCCCTTTGTTGTGGCAAGCCTAAATGAGTTCAGGAGTAAAAATGTGCTTAACAAGTCACATAATAAGTTGCATATCTGTACCCCACACATACAGAACCCCACACATACAGACAATAGAGCAGTACATTTCAAACACAGATTCAACCACAAAGACCAGTGAGGTTTTCCTATGCCTTGCAAAGGCCCCCTATTGATAGATGGATAAAAAAAATAAAAGCAGACATTGAATATCCCATTGAGCATGTTGACGTTATCAATTACACTTGGTGTATCAATACACCAAGTCACAGCAAAGATAAAGGCGTCCTTCCTAAATAAGTTGCCGGAGACGAAGGAAATCGCTCAGGGATTTCACTATGAAAACAGTTACAGAGATTAATGGCTGTGATTGAAAACTGACAATGGATCAACAACATTGTAGTTACTCCACAACACTAACCTAATTGACAGAGTAAAAAGAAGGAAGCCTGTACAGAAGGATGCCAAACCATGCATCCCAGGTACTAAAGTAATACTGCAAAAAATGTGGCAAAGCAATTAACATTTTGTCCTGATTACAAAGTGTTATATTTGTGGTAAATCCAATACATTACTGAATACCGCTCTCTTCCAAACATAGTGGTGGCTGCATCATGTTATGTGTATGCTTGTAATTGTTAAGGACTGGAGAGTTTTTCAGGGTAAAAAAGAAAGTGAATGGAGGTAGGCACAGGCAAAATCCTAGAAGAAAACATGGTTCCACCAGACACTGGGAGATGTATTCAGCTTGTAATTGTTAAGGACTGGAGAGTTTTTCAGGGTAAAAAAGAAAGTGAATGGAGGTAGGCACAGGCAAAATCCTAGAAGAAAACATGGTTCCACCAGACACTGGGATATGTATTCAGCTTGTAATTGTTAAGGACTGGAGAGTTTTTCAGGGTAAAAAAGAAAGTGAATGGAGGTAGGCACAGGCAAAATCCTAGAAGAAAACATGGTTCCACCAGACACTGGGAGATGTATTCAGCTTGTAATTGTTAAGGACTGGAGAGTTTTTCAGGGTAAAAAAGAAAGTGAATGGAGGTAGGCACAGGCAAAATCCTAGAAGAAAACATGGTTCCACCAGACACTGGGAGATGTATTCACCTTTCAGCAGGACAATAACCTATAACACAAGGCCAAATCTACTCTGGAGTTGTTTACCAAGAAGACAGTAAATGTTTCTGAGTGGCCGAGTTGCAAGTTTTATCTTAAATCTATTTGAACATCTATGGCACGACCAGAAAATGGTTGTGCACTGTAGCAATGATCAATAACCAATTTGACAGAGCTTGAACATTTTTGAAAAGAATAATGGGCAAATGTTCAGGAAACCAGGTGTGGAAAGCTCTTAGAGACTTAACCAGAAAGACTAACAGATATAATCGCTGCCAAAGCTGCTTCTACAAAGCATTGACTCAAGGTTGTGAATACTTAGGTAAATTAGATATTACTGTATTTCGTTTTCAATAAATGTGATTTATTTTCAAAAACATGTTTTCACTTTGTCATTATAGGGTATTATGTGTAGATGGGTGAGCGAAAACATGTTTTAATCCATTTTGAAATCAGGCTGTGAGTATCATTAAATGTGAAGACTTATTTTATCAAATCAATTCTCTAGGTTTAATTATTACGTGATGAAACTAACCATGTAAACATGAATTAACTAGGAAGTTGGGCCACCACAGAAAGTGTTGCGATTACAAGTTAAGTTAAGTTAAAAAAAATCCAAATATAACTCAGATATTTTAATATCTGGTCAATTAATCTTCTATTAATGAATTATTAATTTTTACCTAATTTGTCTCATTCCAAACATCATACAATTCTTGGTTATCTGCACAAACCCTAGGTTACATAATGAATCAGCAATATACAAATTGGCTTAATTATTTATTTACTAAATAATCACAGAAATGCATAACAAACAAACAGTAGATATTAGTTACTAACAACAATAGAAAAGTCCCGAGTGGGCTAAGCTGATATGACGGTTTGGTAGACAAAGGACAGGGGTGGGGACCGAGAAAGAGCGGGAAATACAAAATCGATTCACTACACACAGTTGAAAATTCTAATCTTAGAAATGCTAATCCTTTGCACATGAACGGCCGCTCATTCTGAAAAAAAATAAAATGTACATATTTACGCCTGTATGTAGTTGTCTCTCCGTTGAAAACACTTGATCGTCCTGTAGAGTTCACCAGAGTCTCTGGTTAACTTTCCCAGAAGTCATGTCTTCGTGGTTGTAGATACTTCAGAGTACCACAATGTTCACAGAATAAATGCTTCGGCGGCTGTCGGTATTCCTTTTTCTAAGTTTACGTAGTTTCTAGCTGCAAACTAGTCATTTGTGTCGTCTAGAATTTGCTCCTTCTACTGTAGTGAATGAAAATCTCAGAGTTGAACAATTTCCAGCCATGTAGCCAAAACAACAGCTTCTGGGGCCTATAGAATTGTAGCCATTCCAACGTGGGGACTCTGTCCCAGCGTCCTCTGTCTTCTTAATTATTCGAGACGTCCGGCTTACCGTGGGTCTCTTTGTCGTGAAATGTAAATTTCGTCACGGGTGGTTTTATACTCTGGAGTAGAAAAGGGCGGTTCCATGACGCCAACGTAATGTCTATGCTCACGTGGGCGTGGCCATTGATTTGGTTAACTTAATATGAAAACCCATACTCTCATTTAGAAGGTTAACATCACATTACATCTTTTCAAAAATAGTTTCATGTTTAATCACATACATTTCACAATATTTAGATATAAACATGACAGCTGGGAAATGTACACATTAAGAGATAGAGTTATATGTGTTTTCTGTCCTTCATGAGATCACCGAATGAAACACATTTGTCATAACTGTCCCTCAAGTGTCCACGGACCATTCCCACATTCTCAAAAAGTAGAAATCTTGTTTAGTTCTCCCATTTCGGGGATTAGTAGTTTTGAACTAAGAGGAGCTCTTGGTTCTGGTAGACTCTCTCAATACTGCATGGCAGTTTCTACCAGGTATTTAAGACCTGACATAAAGTCATAAAACTGTGGAGAGAGAGAGAGAGAGAGAGAGAGAGAGAGAGATAGATAGAGAGAGAGATATAGAGAGAGATAGAGAGATAGAAGGCTCTGCTCACACTTACTGGTCTGAGGGCAAGACACACGACCAACAACATTGGACACTTTATGGAACATCAAAGAAAATCGGAAATACAGACATTGTCATCCTACAAGAAACATGGTATAGAGGAGAAGGACCCACTGGTTGCCCTCTAGGTTACAGAGACCTGGTAGTCCCATCCAACAAACTACCAGGTGTGAAACAGGGAAGGGACTCAGGGGGTATGCTAATTTGGTATAGAGCAAACCTAACTCACTCCATTAAATTAATCAAAACAGGAACATTTTACATTTGGCTAGAAATTCAAAAGGAAATTCATCTAAACAGAGAAAAATGTCCTCCTGTGTGCTACCTATATCCCCCCACTAGAATCCCCATACTTTAATGAAGACAGCTATCCAATCAATCATTTCCAGGCCCAGGGACATGTACTAGTCTGTGGCGACCTAAACCAGACAAGAACCTGACACCCTCAGCACACAGGGGGACAAACACCTGCCTGGAGGTGACAGCATTCCCTCCCCCATATGCCCCCCTAGGCACAACTATGACAACATAACCAACAAAAATGGGCCACAACTCCTGCAGCTCTGTCGCACACTGGGTATGTTTATAGTCAATGGTATGCTTTGAGGGGACTCCTATGGTAGGTAAACCTATAGCTCATCTCTTGGCAGTAGTACTGTAGACTACTTTATCACTGACCTCAACCCAGAGTCTCTCAGAGCGTTCACAGTCAGCCCACTGACGCCCCTATCAGATCACAGCAAAATCACAGTCTACTTGAATAGAGCAATACTCAATCATTAGGCATCAAAGCCAAAGGAACTGAGTAATATTAAGAAATGCTATAGTTGGAAGGAATGTAGTGTGGAAACCTACCAAAAAACACTTAGGCAACAGCAAATTCAATCCCTTTTAGACAACTTCCTGGACAAAACGTTCCACTGTAATAGTGAAGGTGTCAACTTGGCAGTATAAAATCTTAACATTATATTTGACCTATCAGCTTCCCTATCAAATCAAAAAATGTCAAACATAAAACTGAAGAAAATGAACAACAATGACAAATGGTTTGATGAAGAATGCAAAAACCTAAGAAAGAAATTGAGAAACCTGTCCAACCAAAAACATAGAGATCCAGAAAACCTTGAGTCTATGCATCACTAAAACAATACAGAAATACACTATGGAAAAAGAAGGAACAGCACATCAGAAATCAGCTCAATGTAATTGAAGAATCCATAGACTCTAAACACTTCCGGGAAAATTGGAAAACACTAAACAACACGAAGGATTATCTTTCCAAAATTGAGATGTATGGGTAAACCACTTCTCCAATCTTTTTGGCTCTCTAACAAAGAACAAACAGCAAAAACATATACATGATCAAATACAAATCTTAGAATCAACTATTAAAAGCTACCAGAACCCACTGGATTCTCCAATTACCTTGAATGAACTACAGGACAAAATAGAAACCTTCAAACCCAAAAAGGCCTGTGGTGTTGATGGTGTCCTCAATGAAATTATAAAATATACAGACAACAAATTCCAATTGGTTATACTAAAACTCTAACATCCTCCTTTGGAACCACGGAGTGATCACCCAAATCCACGAAAGTGGAGACAAATTTGACCCCAATAACTACCGTGGGATATGCATCAACAGCAACCTTGGGAAAATCCTATGCATTATCATTAACAGCAGACTCGTACATTTCCTCAGTGAAAACAATGTACTGAGCAAATGCCCAATTTGTTTTTTACCAAAATATCGTACAACAGACCACGTATTCACTCTGCACACCCTAATTGACAAACATGATTTGTTGATTTTAAAAAAGCCTTAGACTCAATTTGGCATGAGGGTCTGCTATACAAATAGATGGAAAGTGGTGTTGTGGGAATAACATACGACATTATAAAATCCATGTACACAAACAACAAGTGCGCGGTTTCTTCCGACAGGGCCGTGGGGTGAGAAGGGATGCAGCTTAAGCCCCACCCTCTTCAACATATATATCAAATAATTGGTGAGTGCACTAGAACAGTCTGCAGCACCCGGCCTCACCCTAGTAGAATCTGAAGTCAAATGTCTACTGTTTGCTGATGATCTGGTGCTTCTGTCACCAACCAAGGGGGGCCTAGATCTTCTGCACAGATTCTGCCAGACCTGGGCCCTGACAGTAAATCTCAGTAAGACCAAAATAATTGTGTTCCAAAAAAGGTCCATTTGCCAGGACCACAAATACAAATTCCATCTAGACACCGTTGCCCTAGAGCACATAAAAAACTATACATACCTTGGCCTTATCATCAGCGCCACAGGTAACTTTCACAAAGCTGTGAACAATCTGAGAGACAAGGCAAGAAGGGCATTCTATGCCATCAAAAGGAACATAAAAATTGACATACCAATTAGCATCTGGCTAAAAAAATACTTGGATCAGTTAAAGAATCCATTGCCCTTTATGGTTGTAAGGTCTGGGGTCCGCTCACCAACCAAGAATTCACAAAATGGGACAAACACCAAATTGAGACTCCGCATGCAGAATTCTGCAAAAATATCCTCAGTGTACAACATAAAACACCAAAGAATGCATGCAGAGAAGAATTAGGCCGATACCCGCTAATTATCAAAATCCAGAAAAGATCCTTTAAATTCTACAACCACCTAAAACGAAGCGATTCCCAAACCTTCCATAACAATGCCATCCCCTAGAGAGAGATGAACCTGGAGAAGAGTCCCTCATTCAGAAAGCTGGTCCTGGGGCTCTGTTCACAAACACAAACAGACCCCACAGAGCCACAGGACAGCAACACAATTAGATCCAACCAAATCATGAGAAAACAAAAAGATAATTATTTCACATAGGAAAGAATTAACAAAAAAAGAGCAAACTACAATGCCATTTGGCCCTAAACAGAGAGTACACAGTGGCAGAATACCTGACCACGGTGACTTACCCAAACGTAAGGAAAGCTTTGACTATGTACAGACTCAGTGAGCATAGCCTTGCTATTGACAAAGGCCGCCATAGGCAGACCTGGCTCTCAAGAGAAGACAGGTTATGTGCACACTTCCCACAAAATGAGGTGGAAATTGAGCTGCACTTCCTATCCTCCTGCCAAATGTATGACCATATTGAAGACACATATTTCCCTCAGACCCACAAAGAATTTGAAAACAAATCCAATTTTGATAAACTCCCATATCTGTTTGGTGAAATACCACAGTGAGCAATCACAGCAGCAAGATTTGTGACCTGTTGTCACAAGAAAAGAGCAACCAGTGAAGAACAAACAACATTATAAATACAACCCACATTTCTGTTCAGTTATTTTACCTTTTGTATTTCAACCATTTTATTATTTAGCCTTTATTTAACTAGGCAAGTCAGTTAAGAACAAATTATTATTTACTCCACACTAGACAAGGGGCTTGATTACGACGACTTGACCAGGAGCAAATCCATCTACTTCTATCTCAGAATGATTGGTGGGGTTTTCAACTGGGACTTTTCCCCCTCCGAAGCTCCATCTCGAGAATAACAATGGCGATGCTTGATTTGAGGAGGCACACTCTCTTGCACATCGCCTATGGCTACAATAAATAATTAGCCATAATGGGCACAGCACTACACTGCTGAGCTTCAGAGGCAGGGAAAACAGAGAAGCATGAAAGTTCTCACTTGGGATAGCACATTGTGGGAACACACTGTAATGGATATAAAATATACATAACACCAAAATTGAGCGAACGTATCAGATGTGTCATAGGGAAGAGATGAGAAATGGCATCCAGCTACTACACGTTTTGGAAACTTAGTTCTATATTTAAAGCCACAATCCTGAATTAGTTAATCCGTCAAAGGTCATTTGGTTTGGTTTTAAGCTGAGGGATGGGGCTGGAGAAATGTCGGATGGCTCAAAATGGTGTCTTGCATTTATCCACCATGAAATAAAGACAATCACTTTGAATTTAAAAAAGGGGAGTCCATTGACTTTTGTTAAGTGCCTATTGCAACCAAGTACACACATAACTGAGAAAACATGAATAAGAGAGAGTCTATTTTAACCTGTGGTAGTTCAGGACTCTTTCTTTATGATAAGATAAATGAGGGAGGTATGTTCAGAAGGAGAGTGGTGGTCAGAGTGAGAGGTAAAGCAACAGATGTGTGTTCACGAGGAAGTGTGTGTGTGTGTGTGTGTGTGTGTGTGTGTGTGTGTGTGTGTGTGTGTGTGTGTGTGTGTGTGTGTGTGTGTGTGTGTGTGTGTGTGTGTGTGTGTGTGTGTGTGTGTGTGTGTGTGTGTGTGCATGAGTAAGTGATTGTGTACATTTGGTGTGTGTGTTTGTGTGTATAGCACTTTTCAACTGATTCCTCAGCCCCCCACATACTGTGCTTATGCTAGGCCAGATCAGAGTGCAGTTAGTTTCAGTGCTGAAGTTGAATGGAACACAGTAACTCACAGCAGGCCTCTATATCAAACAGTGGCAGACAAAGTGGTTACAACAGACGATCTAAAACAATGCACTAAGAGAAACGGGGCTCACAGTAGGTGCGCGTGTGTGTGCGTGAATAGGCCCTCAAATCCTCTAAAAGTTATACAGCTGTACCATTGAGAGCTTCCTTGATCGCCTCCCTTGATCGCGTGGCGCTACAGCTAACAATAGCTAACAAAATGGTTACACGGACAGAGTTGACCCTTCTATCTTATTTGTATTTTTGCACGCAATGTATTGAGATAAGCATCAATAGGTTGACACTCGTCTTTTACTATTGACTGCAAATGTATTGACATAATCATCAACCCCGTGACACCAATATGTTTCCATAGAATGCAATGTATTGACGTAAGTGTCAATTGGTTGACACTTATCTTTCCCCATTGACTGTGATGTATTGACTTAAGTGTCAACCTTGTTACACTCATCTTTTACCATTGAATGCAATGTGTTAACAACAGCTTCTATCCCAAAGCCATAAGACTGCTAAATAGCTAACAAAATGGCTACACGGACTGAGTTGACCTTTATGTTTGTATATACAGTACCAGTCAAAAGTTTGGACACACCTACTCATTCAAGGGTTTTTCTTTATTTTTACTATTTTCTACATTGTAGAATAATAGTGAAGACATCAAAAATATGAAATAACACATATGGAATCATGTAGTAACCAAAAAAACAAATCAAAATATATTTTATATTTGAGATTCTTCAAAGTAGCCACCCTTTGCCTTAATGACAACTTTGCACACTCTTGGCATTCTCTCAACCAGTTTCATGAGTTGGTCACCTGGAATGCATTTCAATTAACAGTTAACAGTTAAAAGTTAATTTGTGGAATTTCTTTCCTTAATACGTTTGAGCCAATCAGTTGTGTTGTGACAAGGAAGGGGTTCAATTCTCGGGATGACTCTTTTCTCTGTATATATCAATGATGTCGCTCTTGCTGCTGGTGATTCTCTGACCCACCGCTACACAGACAACACCATTCTGTATACATCTGGCCCTTCTTTGGACACTGTGCTAACGAACCTCGAAACGAGCTTCAATGCCATACAACACTCCTTCTGTGGCCTCCATCTGCTTTTAAATGCTAGTAAAACTAAGTGTATGCTCTTCAACCGATTGCTGCCCGCACCCTCCCGCCCAACTAGCATCACTACTATGGATGTTTCTGACTTAGAATATGTGGACAACTACAAATACCTAGGTGTCTGGCCAGACTGTAAACTCCTTCCAGACTCACATTAAGCATCTCAATCCAAAATTAAATCTAGAATCAGCTTTCCATTTTGCAACAAAGCCTCCTTCACTCATGCTGCTAAACATACCCAAATCTGACTATCCTACCGATCATTGACTCCGGCGATGTAATTTACAAAACAGCCTCCAACACTTTACTCAGCAAACTGGATGTAGTCTATCACAGTGCCATCCGTTTTGTCACCAAAGCCCCATATACTACCCAGCACTGCGACCTGTATGTGTCACACCCTGATCTGTTTCACTTGTCCTTGTTATTGTCTCCACCCCCTCCAGGTGTCGCTTGTTTTCCCCAGTGTATTTACCCCTGTGGTTCCTGTCTCTCTGTGCCAGTGTATTTATCCCTGTGTTTCCTGTCTCTCTGTGCCAGTTTGTCTTGTATATCCAAGGCAACGAGCATGTTTTTCCCCGTGCTCATGCCTTTTCTATTCTCTTTTTGCTGGTCCTCCCGGTTTTGACCCTTGTCTGTTTCTGCACTCTGTACCCGCCTGCCTGACCATTCTGCCTGCCTTGAGCTCGAGCCTGTCTGCCACTCTGTACCTCCTGGACTCTGAACTGGTTTGGACCTTTTGCCTGTCCACGACCATTCTCTTGCCTATGCCTTTTTGGATCAATAAACATCTAAGACTCCAACCATCTGCCTCCTGTGTCTGCATCTGGGTCCGCCTTGTGCCCTGATAGTATGCTCTCGTTGGCTGGCCCTCGCTTCATATTTGTCGCCAAACCCACTGGCTCCAAGTCATCTATAAGTCTTTGCTAGGTAAAGACCCGCCTTATCTCAGCTCACTGGTCACCATAGCAACACCCACCCGTAGCACGCGCTCCAGCAGGTATATTTCACTGGTCATCCCCAAAGCCAACACTTGCTTGGGCCGCCTTTCCTTCCAGTTCTCTGCTGCCAATGACTGGAACAAACTGCAAAAATCACTGAAGCTGGAGTCTTAAATCTCCCTCTCTAACTTTAAGCATCAGCTGTCAGAGCAGCTTACCGATCACTGTACCTGTACACAGCCAATCTTTAAATAGCACACCCAACTACCTCATCCACATATTGTTACTAATCCTCTTGCTCTTTTGCACCGCAGAATCTCTACTTGCACATCATCATCTGCACATCAATCACTCCAGTGTTAATGCTAAATTGTAAATATTTTGCATCTATGGCCTATTTATTGGCTTACCTCCCTACTCTTGTACATTTTCACACACTGTACATAGATTGTTCTATTGTGTTATTGGCTGTATGTTTGTTTGTGTAACTCTGTGTTGTTTTTGTCGCACTGCTTTGCTTTATCATGGCCAGGTCGCAGTTGTAAATGAGAACTTGTTCTCAACTGGCCTACCTGGTTAAATAAAGATTAAATAAAAAGGGGGGGGGGGGGTATACAGAAGATAGACCTATTTGGTAAAAGACCATTCCATATTATGGCAAGAACAGCTCAAATAAGCAAAGAGAAACAACAGCCCATCATTACTTTAAGACATGAAGGTCAGTCAATCTGGAAAATGTCAAGAACTTTGAACATTTCTTCAAGTCCCGTCACAAAAACCATCAAGCGCTATGGTGAAACTGCCTCTCATGAGGACTGCCACAGGAAAGGAAGACCCAGAGTTACCTCTGCTGCAGAGGATATGTTCATTAGAGTTACCAGCCTCAGATTGCAGCGCAAATAAATACTTCAGAGTTTAAGTAACGGACACAACTCAACATCAACTGTTCAGAGGAGACGGCGTTGATTTATAAAAATGTATTTAACTAGGCAAGTCAGTTAATAACTAATTCTTATTTTATAATGACGGCCAACCCCAGCCAAACCCTCCCCTAACCCAGATGACGCTGGCTCAATTGTGCACCGCCCAATGGGACTCCCAATCACAGCCAGTTGTGATAAAGCCCAGGATTAACACCTCTAGTACTAAGATGCAGTGCCTTAGATCACTGCTCCACTCAGGAGCCCAATACGCTTTTTAAAATTTAACTAGGCAAGTCAGTTAAGAACAAATTCTTATTTACAATGACGGCCTAGGGACAGTGGGTTAACTGCCTTGATCAGGGGCAGAGCGACAGATTTTTTACTTGTCAGCTCAGGGACCACGATCTAAAAGGTTGCTGGCCCAACGCTCTAACCACTAAACTACCTGCCTCCCCTTGCTACCTTGGTGGTCAATTTGCTGCAAAGAAACCACTACTAAAGGACACCAATAAGAAGGAAAGACTTGCTTGGGCCAAGAAACACGAGCAATGGACATTAGACCGGTGGAAATCTGTCCTTTGGTCTGATGAGTCCAAATTTCAGATTATTGGTTCCAACTGCCGTGTCTTTGTGAGATTCAGAGTAGGTGAAGAGATGATCTCTGCATGTGTGGCTCCCACCATGAAGCATGGAGGAGGAGGTGTGATGGTGCTTTGCTGGTGACACTGTCTGTGATGTATTTAGAATTCAAGGCACACATAACCAGCATGTCTACCACAGCATAGATCTGCAGTGATACGACATCCCATCTGGTTTGTGCTTAGTGGGACTATCATTTATTTTTCAACAGGACAATGACCCAACACACCTCCAGGCTGTGTAAGGGATATTTGACCAAGAAGGAGAGTGATGAAGTGCTGCATCAGATGACCTGGCCTCCACATTCACCCGACCTCAACCCAATTGAGATGGTTTTGGATGAGTTGGACCACAGAGTGAAGGAAAAGCAGCCAACAAGTGCTCAGCATATGTGGAAATCCTTCAAGACTGTTCGAAAAGCATTCCTTATGAAGCTGGTTGAGAGAATTCCAAGAGTGTGCAACGCTGTCATCAAGGCAAAATTTGGCTACTTTGAAGAATCTTAAATATAAAATATATTTAGACTTGTTTGACACTTTTTGGTTACTACATGATTCCATATGTATTATTTCATAGTTTTGATTATTCTACAATGACAATGTAGAAAATAGTGAAAATAAAAGCCCTTGAATGAGTAGATGTGTCCAAACTTTTGACTGGTACTGTATATATATATACACCTTTCTTTGCAGTCTCTATGCACACTCACAGGGCCCTACACAGTAACACACACACATTGACACTCCAAACATACACACAAACACTCACAAACACTCATAATTTGCTCACACACACACATGCACATACAATACATTTATACTGACTCTACACATACACACACACACACACACACTCACACAATCATATTCGCTGCTGCTACTCTGTTTATCATAATATCCTGATGCCTATTCACCTTACCCCTTACATATGTCCCTCTATTACTCCAGTATCGCTGTACATTGTAAATATGGTATTGGAACTGACTGACCCTGTATATATTATGCTTACTTACTTTCTCGTGTTCTTCTTATTTTTATTTCTCATGTATTTTTGTTCTACCTTATGTTGTTTTAGTATTACATTGTTATGGATTACTGCATTGTTGGGTTTAGAGCTAGCAAGAAAGACATTTCACACACACACACACACACACACACACACGGTAAGCAACAAAGCACAGCCATGTCCTCGGAGAGAGCTCCTCAGGGGCTAAGAGTGACAGGCAGCTGTCACAGTCACACGATGATGTCGACAGACAACAGCCACATACATACGCTCGAGTAGACCCGCTCGCAATTAAAAATGCACCCAAACGCTATTAATACTGCATCAAAAAGACAATGTTTTAAGCTTGAGAGGACTTGTAAAAGACCTGCTAAAGTTAAAGTTACCCCCTGCAGAACAGAATGAATGAGTACAATGTTCTGGGCCTTCAAGTTTTTTCCCTGAAGAAAACAATTGAAAGAGCTTTTTGTGCTAAACTCCTTGCCTTCATGTAGATCTAATCCATAGTAAATTAGGAAGATTAAAGTGAACCGGTGTGTACTGACATTGCATGCTGATATGTTGCTGATAAAATGGATATCTTAATGTAGTTGTTTTTTTTCTTCATAAATTCAGTCTATTTTCTCTCTCTCTTTCTCTCTATTTTTCGCTTTGTTTCTTCATTTCTCTCACTCTCTCTCTCAAGCACACACACACACACACACACACACACACACACACACCCTGTCCTCTCTCTCTCTCTCTCACCCACTCTCTCCTCTCTGACCCACTTGCTCAATAATTGGGTTGTTTTCCGCCCCACACAAGACTGCCTATTTAACAGGCTTTCAAACATCGCCCCAGTGCCTTCCCAGTCTTTAATCTGTTGTATCTAAATTAGTCTTACACCTTATTTCCACCTCTATTGTCCCTGTCCTTTATACATGCTAATATGCAGGGCAGTTTAGGAAATTACACGCTGAGATTATGTTATGATTTTAATGGCGCTGCGGGCATGATAAAAAAAGATCCTTTGAGATTGCTATCCCGAACGAGCCCCCATTAAGGGACCCACCCGTTTCTTCTCCTTTCCCCTCCACTTCTCATTTTGTGCAAAATGTTTATTGTCTGATGCGAAGTTTATTTTTTATACTGTTCTTCAACAAGCCAATTATAAGTGGAGTCTTTCCCCCCCATCTTTCCTCCCTGTGCCCAAAACCCTAAATAAATAAATATATATATTTACTTACATTTCGTACATTCATTGCTAATTATCTAATGCTCCTGTAGCCAAATTGAAATAGATTTGTAAGAATATAGCTTTATTTTCTGCAAAATCCCACTCATCCCACTGTACACAATCTCAAAGAGAGTTGCTTGGTTACCCAGACTCCTTGCCCTGGCCAAATGCTACGCCATGCTCATGGACTTTAGTTTCTTCTCCACAATGAGTCTGGATGTGACTCCCCGACCCTCCCCGACCCTACACCAAATGCGAACACATTCGGGGGCATTTGATTGGTCCAGAAACCGATGGGTTGGGCCTTAGTCAGAACACACTTAGGTAAAGCGGTGGTTTGAAAATGTGTCATTAGCTTTGATACTCTGATTGGTTAGAGACGATTCAATCACTTATTACTTTGTTTTGTACAACGCCCCTCGCGCCCCTCCTCACCACAAAAGATTTCAATGATGTCTGTCTAAAGTATGTAACGAACGACAGAGCAGTGAATTTTTTTTTTGTGTGAGTCGTCAGGCTACAAAGAGAGGCTGAAGAGCAGTGGGCTATCAGCTGATAATAGCAAATGTAGATTATGTAAACCAACTAGTTAGCTAGCTAGCTAATTAGCTATGCTGTTTAAACAATCTAACTTGTCTTTACCTGTGATTGGAGTTTGTTCTGCTACTGACATTTTCCTCTTAGGCCTACTAACAAACAGTCTAATTAAAGCCTTCTCTGTTCTTGACTGTGATATGACACCTGCAACTGAAAAGTGAGCCACTACTACACTTTCGTTGCGTGCAGGTATCTCATACATGCAGTGCACACTCGCGTTGGGGCAGAGGAGCAGGTGAGGGGGAATTGTCCACACAATAAAAGGTGAAATTAGCTAGTTTGATGGGAATATAATTTAAATAACGAGAGAAAATCGACTAAAAGTGAAATAAAAAGTTAATAATTAACCAATCTGAAATGGGAACTTTACTCATAGGAGGACAAAAGGGCAGGGGCTCAGGCCCCTTAGACCTCTACCTGTGCATGTGCCTTGTGGCCTGTATACAGTTCCTTCTTAATCTACCATTTCCACTTCATTTTCTTTCATTTTGACATGTACACTCTCTGAAGAAATATAGTGCAATATCTTCCGTTTCGTGGCAGAACAACGTTTAATTTCATAGCTATGGCTTGCTTTTTTGGTTTTATGACAGACAGAAAAGCTTCTGGGTTACTCCAAAAATAACTTTTTGTTAACCTACACTTGACTGCTACCACAAAAACATGGCTCTTATTTTCATTCACAATAATATGCGAGTAGCTGATGGTTTGGCGCTTAATTGATGTTAGCATCTTCGGAGTGTGTCCAAAATTAGTCGCACGTGGTGATTTGGGCTAAGTGGGAGGTCTAGTGTGGGAGGGATACTAAAATGGAAACTGGTCGCAAAATATTTACATTCTCCTAATAAACAGGGGCTTTTTAAATATGAAACATCTGCAACCAAGTTGGGTTACGCTATAGCATAGATGCTAGCCAAACCTCAGACAGGAGGAAACCCTATTTGATCTACCAAGTAGCAAAGAAGGCAGTAAATTGTCCGTAACCATTGACACAGGGTCAGATTTCTTTTCCTAACCATAATGGTTAATGCTAGGATTGAGGTTAGCGTAATCTGATCGAAGATATGTGATTATTAACTTCTACCTCGAGTGCATAGAAGGGTTTGGTACACCTCCAAATCGCAGTAGCAACCTCAGCCTGCCTGTCACCTTTACTTCTGGGCTAGTATTGATCGCCTTCTCCCTCCCTCATGCTAGCTTCCTTAGGTCATTTGCCAATGTGGGTGTAAATCCTGGAGGTCAACCCTGCCCCATTGATCTCTGCTGTAATCGTCATTGACAAGTCAAGGACATGACTGTGGTCCTATCACTAGCCTATTTGAAGCATTGAGCCTTAGTGCATGCACGCGCACACACACACACACACACACACACACACACACACACACACACACACACACACGGTATCAGTCACTGTAGGTGTATAGAAAAGACTAGCAATGAACCTTTTTTGGCATTCCAATGTTAATGGTTGTTGCTGTAAATATATACATCTATAGTACAGACCATTTTATAGATGAACTCAAAGCTGATTGGATTGCTGCTGTTGAGCCATGTCCATATATGGTATTGCAGAGTATGATTTTACTGGGTGGCCAGGGGCATTTAATGCATATTGACTTATCCCCCCTTCACCAAGACGCCAATCAGATAAAAGCAAATGGGGGGTTTCTACTATGCCAAATACGGCAACCGCATGGACGAGACCCAATTGCAAGCAATCAGATCAATCCTTGTCCTTCACTCGACACACGCTACATGCAGAGAGATGAGATGAAATGGTGTACTTACTAAATGGACCCACTGGGACGGAGAGATGGGAAAAAAAATGGACCGGAGAGAAAAAAAAGAGAGATGAATGAAAATGAGATGGGTCGAGTTGAGTTGAGACTTGAGGATGATTGAATGAGCAGTGCAGTCCAATGAACCAAGAATCAGTGTATCATGGTTAGATGATGTTTTACTAGTCAAGTCAGGAAGTGAAATTGAAACTTCCTTATAGAAAATCAATGCCACGTTGCAAGTACATTTTCAAACTCTTTATGTTCATCGTCTGAATTGATTGAACTGAAATGGTATTGACCCCAATCCCTGGTATGAATAGGTATTATGATATGACGGCTATAGGTCAAAAATGAAGGGATGCATGTGTAAAGGGAGAGGTGGAGATTGGGAGTGAGAGGGCTCAGACTGAAAGAGATGTGCTCAAACAGAAACCCCTCTGGCTGTCTCCTCTACTCTGAGTGTGTTGTAGACGAAACACACACGCGCGCACACACACACACACTGGCATACCCCATTAATATTGCAGCTGCACTCTCCAAACGAAATCATCTCCCAACAGCCAATAATCTCCACGCAACTCCATGCCATAATCTCCTATTGGTGTATGTGCCTGTGTCTCCACTTATGTGTGTGTGTCACTCTGTACCAGTCAGTGGGCTTGCATTTCATGTGTGTGAATCCCCATGTGTTGTGCCCGGTCTTACCGTGGACCTGCAGGCTGCCCGATGCCTCTGCCTTTCCCACGCTGTTCTCAGACACACACGTGTAGGTGCCCTCGTCCTCGGCCCGGACCTGAGTCAGACGCAAGCTGTGGTCACTGCGGATCTCTGACCTGCAACAACAACAACAGTAGCAGAGCAGAGCTGATAGGATAGTACTGCATGCTAACTGGGATCCATTCACCCTCATTGATTTCTGGTGACCAATGCTAATGTGATGTTGTGTGTGTGTGTGTGTATCTATCTTTGTGTGTGTCCTCACCTGCCACGGGGCAGCTCTCCCTCCTCTCTCCTCCAGCGGATGGTGGGGGCGGGGTCTCCATGGGCCACACACAGGAAGTCCACCATGTCATCTGCCAGCACCACCTGGTTCACTGGACGCTTAACGAACATGGGCCGCTCTGACAGATGGACAGAGACAGAGACATGGTCAGAGAGAGAACAAGCTAAGTTAAGAAAGAAAGAGGGAGGAAAAAGCAAAACAAGGAGAGAAAGATGGGGAGAGAAAAGAGGAGGGCAAGATAGGAGAGTGGAAGAAGTAGGGAAAAGATGATGAATTCACAGCAGACGATAAAATGTGAGAAACAGAGGGAGAAGAGGAAACACAGAGCATTTGAATGTGTTGAGGAGGAGAGGGAAAACTTAATATATGTTGAAACTCCACTCACCAAACACCACAAGTTCTGCTGGGTCGCTGTCCCTTTCTCCCACCATATTGGTGCCCACACACACAAACATGCCCGCATCGCTCTTCCTCGTGTTTGAAATCATCAACTTTCCTCCTCGGATCTATAGTTAAGGGGAAAGGAATTGGAAAGGAGGGAGAGAGGGGATAAGCAAACATGTTAGTCAGAAACACAGGAGCTTGGTGGCACCTATGGGGAGGACGGGCTCGTGGTAAAGGCTGGAGCGGAATAGGTGGAATGATATCAAATACATCAAACATATGGTTTAATGCCGTTGCAGCCATTATTATGAGCCGTCCTCCCCTCAGCAGCCTCCACTGGTCAAGAAGTAAGCCACGGTGTTCCCTTAAAAGCCACCACAGAGGGAAGAGTGATGATGTTCTTGTCATGTCCCCAAGCCCATTCACTCTGTCATGTTATATATTGAGTAAACAACATTTTAGGCATTTGGTTATCTGTTTCTGATTATGGTTGTCTCCTTCTCTTTCTCGCTCTCTTTCTCCCTCCATCTCTCCCTTGTTCTCTCTCGCTCAATCTCTCTCCACAGCCCTGGCATCACATTGCCTCTCTCTCTTTCTAGCTCACTCTATATACCACCCTACTCTCGTTCTGTTTCTGTCTGTCTCTCTCTTTCTCCAACCTCACCTCACCCCACCCCACTCTCTCTATTTCTCTCTCCCAACAAATGTAGAGTATATTAAATAAGAGCCTTCCCAGCTAGCACATTTGGTTCCTTGGACGTTGTGGATACGTATGTTTCTTGTTTCCATTGGTTGTGGGAACGAAGCAATACGTTTCCTGACCAGTAAAACAGAACATTTCGCCTGTTCTGGGAACGTTTATTTTTAGGTTGCATGGAGGTTTTCTGATGTTTTTCTGCGAGGTCTTTATTAAAACTCTGAGAAAATAAATTATGTTTCAATAAAACTTTTTATAAAATGACTAGCTTATTTTGGGTGAACTTTTTTGAAATCCTAGCACAGATAGGACACGTGGAAATGTATTTCATTAAGCATTAATCATGGAAATACATGTATTTTTTATTGTGACTAGGCATCAGAGAGATTCAAACCTATAATCTCCTGTTCTATATCCACGGAATTAGTCCACTTCACCAGCAGGATGGAGCTAGCATGCTACGTTTTATTTTTTACCCATACAAAGCTGTTAAAAAAAAGTTTATTCAAACAGACACCATTTCAAAGGAAACGGGCTCTCTTTAAGATCAATTGTAGCCCATTAGTGGGTGTGGCCAACACACCTGAACACACTTAACAAGAGGATTGAGAGTTTTGTTGATGCTGAGAACAGAATGTATATGTTTTTAAATAACATTCTTAGAACGATCTCTGAACGTTACCAAAGTTTTCTTGTGGTTTTTATGGGAGGTTTTCTTAACGTTCTCAGAACAATTTGAGAACATAACTTAAAATAGAACTATGAGGAATCCTGTAGGAAATGTGCTTAAGTACAGAAATACCCACAGGAGAACATTGTTTTTTAACTTTCTCTGAACTATTTATTAAATTAAACGCAAACGTGGGGTTGCAAGATCAAATCCCCAAGCTGACACGGTAAAAATCTGTCATTCTGCCCCTGAACAAGGAAGTTAACCCACTGTTCCTAGGCCATCATTGTAAATAAGAATTTATTCTTAACTGACTTGCCTAGTTAAATTTTTAAAAATTATTACGAAAGTTCCTAATAAAATACCAATAATATCATTGTTTTTATTGTGTGAAGTTCCTTAAATGTGCAGAGAATTTTCCAAAGCCAAGCAACGATGGTGAACCACTCCCAGAAAGTTGTGGGAAGATTGTATGCAAATTAACCATAGGACAACCATGCTCCCCCCAAGCTCTACGAAACATGTGGCTCTTAGAACGTTATGTGCTAGCTGGGTTCTATTTAGATAAGTGACTTGTAGTGTATTGTATAGTGTATCTGAGTGCTTAAAGCCTCAGGGTGAGCAGAGGCGGTGGTGGGTCTGCTTCTGTTGTTGTGGTGGGTCTGCTTTTGCCATTACACCTTCAAATAGATTCAACTAAATGTGCTGTATAATCTATTCATTTCCGTCATTGCCGATAATCAAAAATCAATGCAATTCCATACACATGAGTGTCCATTATAGCATTGAGCATATAACTGTCATACAGTATTGACCAGTGTTCAGCTGACAAACTAAGGGATACAACCATAGGGTCTATGGATAAAACGCTTAAATGATAGAAAGATTAAACTTAGGTATAGATATAGGTATTCTAGGTTCTACTTGTATATACAGTTGAAGTCGGAAATTTACATACACTTAGGTTGGAGTCATTAAAACTTGTTTTTCAACCACTCAACAAAATTTTTTGTTCACAAACTATAGTTTTGGCCAGTCGGTTAGGACATCTACTTTGTGCATGACACAAGTAATTTTCCCAACAATTGTTTATAGACAGATTATTTCACTTTAATTCACTGTATCACAATTCCAGTGGGTCAGAATTTTACATACACTAAGTTGACTGCCTTTAACAGCTTGGAAAATTCCAGAAAATAATGTCATGGCTTTAGAAGCTTCTGATAGGCTAATTGACATAATTTGGGTAAATTTGAGGTATACCTGTGGATGTATTTCAAGGCCTACCTTCAAACTAAGTGCCTCTTTCCTTGACATCATGGGAAAATCAAAAGATCAGAAAATAAAATTGTAGACCTCCACAAGTCTGGTTCATCCTTGGGAGCAATTTCCAAGCACCTGAAGGTACCATGTTCATCTGTACAAACAATAGTACGAATAGTAGCAAGTATAAACACCATGGGACCACGCAGCCGTCATACCGCTCAGGAAGGAGACGCGTTCTGTCTCCTAGAGACGTACGTACTTTGGTGCGAAAAGTGCAAATCATTCCCAGAACTACATCAAAGGACCTTGTGAAGATGCTGGAGGAAACAGGTACGAAAGTATCTATATCCACAGTAAAACAAGTCCTATATCGCCATAACCCGAAAGGCCGCTCAGCAAGGAAGAAGCCACTGCTCCAAAACCGCCATAAAAAAGCCAGACTACGGTTTGCAACTGCACATGGGGACAAAGATCGTACTTTTTGGAGAAATGTCCTCTGGTCTGATGAAACAAAAATAGAACTGTTTGGCCATAATGACCATCGTAATGTTTGGAGGAAAAAGGGGGAGGCTTGCAAGCCGAAGAACACCATCCCAACCGTGAAGCACGGGGGTGGCAGCATCATGTTGTGGGGGTGCTTTGCTGCAGGAGGGACTGGTACTCTTCACAAAATAGATGGCATCATGAGGTAGGAAAATCATGTGGACATATTGAAGCAACATCTCAAGACATCAGTCAATAAGTTAAATCTTGGTCGCAAATGGGTCTTCCTAAGGGACAATGACCACAAGCATACTTCCAAAGTTGTGGCAAAATGGCCCAAGGCCACCAAGACAAACATTTTAAAGGCAATGCTGCCAAATACTCATTGAGTGTATGTAAATCTTTAACCCACTGGGAAAGTGATGAAAGAAATAAAAGCTGAAATAAATAATTCTCTCTACTCTTATTCTGACATTTCACATTCTTAAAATATAATGGTGATCCTAACTGACCTAAGACAGGGAATTTTTACTAGGATTTAATGTCAGGAATTGTGAAAAACTGAACTTAAATGTACATGTATTTGGCTAAGGTGTATGTAAACTTCCGACTTACAGTGCTTTCAGAAAGTATTCATACCCTTTGAATTATTCCATATATTGTTGTGTTTCAGCCTGAATTCAAAATTGATTAAAAAAAATAATCGTATTTAGTTTGACGGTTCTGTATTTAAGAAGTATATGAATACACAAAATAATGGTGAATAGCCCAGTTACTAGTATTTCCCTGGGTTAGTTACGTCTAAGAATGCTTAAAAAGAAGCATAGAATTCCTGATTGGCCATACTGCCATGGCTATATACTGAACATTTATGATGATGAAAGAGGGCTTCCCTGGTGGTACAGAGGATGAAAGTCCTGGTTGGGCACCCAAATATTGTAGGTTCAAACCTCAAATGGGCAGGTTGTCAAATATATGAATTGTAAAACAATATGGTTGTGTTTAACCTGTTAGATCTCTAGGGGCGCTATTTCATTTTTGGATAAAAAACGTTCCCGTTTTAAGCGCGATATTTTGTCACGAAAAGATGCTCGACTATGCATATTCTTGACAGTTTTGGAAAGAAAACACTCTGAGGTTTCAGAATCTGCAAAGATTTTGTCTGTAAGTGCCCCAGAACTATTCTACAGGCGAAACCAAGATGATGCATCAACCAGGAATTAACAGAATTTCTGAAGCTCTGTTTTCCATTGTCTCCTTATATGGCTGTGATTGCGCAAGGAATGAGCCTACACTTTCTGTCGTTCGCCCAAGGTCTTAGCAGCATTGTGACGTATTTGTAGGCATATCATTGGAAGATTGACCATAAGAGACTACATTTTCCAAGTGTCCGCCTGGTGTCCTGCGTGGAATTCGGTGCGCAATTGCCAGCTGCTCGTACTTTTCCATTTGATATAGGGGAGAAACCATGTGTCCAAGGTGAAAAACACCTTGATGATTGATTCTAAACAACGTTTGCCATGTTTTCAGTCGATATTATGGAGTTAATTTGGAAAAAAGTTCGCGTTTTGAGGACTGAATTTTCGGATTTTGTTTGGTAGCCAAATGTGATGTATAAAACGGAGCTATTTCTAATACACAAAGAATCTTTTTGGAAAAACTGAGCATCTGCTATCTAACTGAGAGTATCCTCATTGAAAATATCAGAAGTTCTTCAAAGGTAAATGATTTTATTTGAAGGCTTTTATGTTTTTGTTGAAATGTTGCGTGCTGGATGCTAACGCTAATGCTAACGCTAAATGCTAACGCTAAATGCTAACGCTAGCTAGCTACTTTTACACAAATGATTGTTTTCCTATGGTTGAGAAGCATATTTTGAAAATCTGAGATGACAGTGTTGTTAACAAAAGGCTAAGCTTGAGAGATGGCATATTTATTTCATTTCATTTGCGATTTTCATGAATAGTTAACGTTGTGTTATGCTAATGAGCTTGCTGATAGATTTACACAATCCTGGATACAGGGGTTTTTTTCATAGCTAAACGTGACGCAGAAAACGGAGCGATTTGTCTTAAACAAATAATCTTTCAGGAAAAACTGAACATTTGCTATCTGAGAGTCTCCTCATTGAAAACATCTGAAGTTCTTCAAAGGTAAATGATTTTATTTGAATGCTTTTCTGTTTTTTTGTGTAAATGTTGCCAGCTGAATGCTAATGCTAAATGCTACGTTAGCCATCAATACTGTTACACAAATGCTTGTTTTGCAATGGTTGAGAAGCGTATTTTGAAAATCTGAGATGACAGTGTTGTTAACAAAAGGCTAAGCTTGAGAGCTAGCATATTTATTTCATTTCATTTGCGATTTTCATGAATAGTTAACTTTGCGTTATGGTAATGAGCTTGAGTCTGTATTCACGATCCCGGATCCGGGATGGGGAGATCAGAAAGGTTAAATGTTTTTCAAATGTCCTATGAATGAAATTAAAATGCCATGTGTGTCTATATCACACAGTGCTTTCAGAAGTACTCATACCCCTTGACTTATTTCACATTTTGTTGTGTTACAGCCTGAATTCAAACTGGATTAAATATATATTTTTCTCATCCATCTACACAAAATACCCCATAATGACAAAGTGAAAACATGTTTTTAGAAATGTTTGGTAATTTATCGGAAAAAAAAACACCCCTGAGTCAATACTTTGTAGAAGAACCTTTGGGAGTGATTAAGCTGTGAGTCTGTCTGGATAAGTCTCTAAGAGCTTTCCACACCTGGATTGTGCAACATTTGCCCAATTGTGTTTTATTTTGTAGTTATTGCTTGTGATTTATGTATTTATGCACCTATTGGTGATGCTGTGCTGTTGTTTGTTGAGCTGTGAGACATATTTCCTGAAAGGGACACACAATAAATAATTATATGACTATTATTTTCAAAAATTCCTCAAGCTCTGTCAAATTGGATGTTGATCATTGCTAGACAACCATTTTCAGTTCTTCCAATCAATTTTCAAGTATATTTAAGTCAAAACTGTAACTCGGTCACTGAGGAACATCACTGTCATCTTGGTAAGCAATTTCAGAGTAGATTTGGCCTTGTGTTTTAGGTTATTGTTCTGCTGAAAGGTGAATTAATCTCCCAGTGTCTGGTGGAAAGCAAACAAACAGGTTTTCCTCTAGGAGTTTGCCTGTGCTTACCTTCATTTCAATTATTTTTTTATCCTGAAAAACTCCCCCGTCCTTAATGATTACAAGCATACCCATAACATGATGCAGCCGCCACTATGCTTGAAAATATGGAGAGTGATACTCAGTAATGTATTGTATTGGATTTGCCCCAAACATAACACTTTGTGTTCAGGACAAAAAGCTAATTGCTTTGCCGCATTTCTTTGCAGTATTACTTTTGTGCCTTTCTGCAAACAGGGTGCATGTTTTGGAATATCTTTATTCTGTACAGGCTTCGTTCTTTTCATTTTGTCAATTAGGTTAGTATTGTGGAGTAACTACAATGTTGTTGATCCATCCTCAGATTTCTCCTATCACAGCCATTCAAATCTGTACGTGTTTTAAAGTCACCATTGGCCTCCCAGAGCAGTTTAATGCCTCTCCAGCAACTGAGTTAGGAAAGACGACTGTATATTTGTTGTGACTGGGTGTGTTGATACACCATCCAAAGTGTAATTATTAACTTCACCATGCTCAAACTGCTATTCAATGTCTGCTTTTTATTTTATTTTCACCCATCTACCAACAGGTGCACTTCTTTGCAAGGCATTGGAAAGCCTCCCTGTTCTTAGTGGTTTTAAATTCACTGCTCGACTGAGGGACCCGACAGATAACTGTATGTGTGGAGAAGAGAGACGAGGTAGTCATTCAGAAATAATGTTGAACACCATTATTGCCACAGAGTCCATGCAACTTATTATTTGATCATTTTTTAATTAAATTTAAACAACAAAAAAAAGTCAAAGGTTGTGAATACTTTCTGAAGGGACTATGTCATAGATATAATAGATAGACAGATATACAGTGCATTGGGAAAGTAATCACACGCCTTGATTTTTCCAGATGTTGTTACAGCCGTATTCTAAAATGGATTTTTTTTTAAATTCCCTCATCAATCTACACACAATACCTCATAATGACAAAGCGAAAACAGATTTTAAGATTTTTTAAATACATTTGCAAAAACATACAAACAGAAATACCTTATTTACATAAGTATTCAGACCCTTTGCTATGAGACTCAAAATTGAGTTCAGGTGCATCCTGTTTTCATTGATCATCCTTGAGATGTTTCTACAACTTGATTGGAGTCCACCTGTAGAAAATTAAATTGATTGGATATCATTTGGAAAGGCACACAGCTGTCTATATAAGGTCCCACAGTTGACAGTGCATGTCAGAGCAAAAACTAAGCCATGAGTTTGAGTTGAAGGAATTGTCCATAGAGCTCCAAGACAGGATTGTGTTGAGGCACAGATCTGGGGAAGAGACTGAGAGACTAGTTAGGATCATGAGAAATTTGAAAGAAGCAAAGTACAGAAAGATCCCTGATGAAAACCTGCTTCAGAGCACTCAGGACCTCACACTGGGGCAAAGGTTCACCTTCCAACAGGACAACAACACTAAGCACACAGCCATGACAACACAGGAGTGGCTTCAGGGACAAGTCTCTGAATGTCCTTGAGTGGCCCAGCCAGAGCCTGGACTAGAGCCCGATCGAACATCTCTGGAGAGACCTGAAAATAGCTGTGCAGCGACGTTCCCCATCCAACCTGACAGAGCTTGAGAGGTTCTGTAGAGAAGAATGGGAGAAACTCGCTAAATACAGGTTTGCCAAACTTGAGTGTCAAACCCCAAAAGACTTGAGGCTGTAATCACTGCCAAAGGTGCTTCAACAAAGTACTGACTAAAGGGTCTGAATACTTATGGTTAAATTAGCTAAAATCTGTTTTTGCTTTGTCATTATGGGGTATTGTGTGTAGATTGATGAGGGGGAAAAAAACAATTGAATCCATTTTAGAATAAGGCTGTAACGTAACAAATTGTGGAAAAAGGGGGGTCACAGGGTCTGAATTCTTTCCAAATGCACTGTACAGGCCTCTTTTTTGCATAGCCACAACAATGAAAGTATAGAAGGATGAAACAGAGGTCTATATACAGATGGATAGGACTCACGGTGATCCTCTCGTCGTGGTCGTTGACCTTCATGTTGTTCCTCTTCCAGGAGATGGTGGGCTCCGGATGGCCCCGCGGGGGGATGCACTCCATGACCGCCGGCTCCCCTGCCGCCACGACTACGTCACTGGGTGTCTGCCTGAAGTCATCCCTCAAGACTGGTAAGAGAGGGGAGGGAGAGGGGGGCCAATTGTTATTATCCAGCAAACATTCATTATTATAGTTAGCTTTGGCAATTTCCGTACATATTTATTGCCAATAAAGCACAATTGCAGATTGAATTGAAAAGAGAGAGGGTGATACAGAGTACTACGCCTACTTCCCAATTCCAAAACAACCCCTAACCCCCTAAGCACTTCGTGTTGATGTAATACAATTGGAGTGGTAATAGCAAGATCATAATAGCTCTGCTTTTCCCTCTGTAAGGGAGAGTCACAAAGATACCTTGAAAGTCCACATCAGAAATCGTAAGTTAGGGTAGTCTACCACATCTTTCACTGCGCAGGGTGGCTGCATGAATGCATTATAATGTAGTCTAAGTTTCATGTGTAAGTACGACCTGTATGCCATAAAGCTTTGTACTGTCTCCGCTATCAAGTCTAGTTTTAAAAAAAGGGTGAATGCAAAACAGATGAAATTCAACACGCAGGAGCGGCTCTCAGTGTATGATTTAGTTGAATGACCCAAAGCCCCTCAATACTGGGATAATAATGATATGACTTGTGATTAAAAAATTGGTGTGTGTGTGTTGCCTTCCTATGGTCTTCATTGACTCAGTGTCCTGAGTGTGTGTGCATGTGTGTGTGTGCGTGTTGCCTCCCTATGGTCTTCATTTACTCAATGTCCTGAGTGTGTGTGTATGTGTGTGTGTGTGTGTGTGTGTGTGTGTGTGTGTGTGTGTGTGTGTGTGTGTGTGTGTGTGTCTGTGGCATAGCGGCTCATCAATAATGGACAGGCTCCTTTCTGACACAAGGTGGATGAATTATTCAATCGGCCTAACACACTCCCCAGACACACACACACACATCCATATGCATGAGACAGAAATACAAACACTTACAGAACATACAAAAGAGACAAACATGTACACACACTTGCACACAGAGCATAAGACAAAAGCTTATAGAAATTCGAACACTCACAAACACACCTACACACACATACAACCACGCACACCAACAACATCAACTCTACCAAAAATAACCAAGCACCCTCTATCAAACCACACCTACAGGCCAGTTGTAATCAACCATCAACCCTTCTTCTTCCCTCAATCTGTATTCCCATTGAATGACTCTTTATCAGATTCTTCTGCACCTCTTCGCCACTTCCATTAGTGTAGTCTGCTGGTCTCCTTCCGTATCTCTCCGAATTGACCCGCATTCAATCGTTATTTCACTCTGCCACTATCCAATTGGTGCCTGGCTATGCCCTTAAGCTAGCACCAGAGGATAAAGTTTCCGTGAGGATAAAGTTTATGAGGAGAAGGGATATTGCTCTGGACTCGATCCAATATACTGTGATGCCAGGCTGCTGATGATATGGATTAAACTGAATGGAGTCTGTTGGAAAATGGCAGTAGCCTGTATTAGTGTGTTAAAAATAACTATGAGGATAGTGGAGTTGGTATTTGTTCGTATTTCACTTAGGCCACAAGTGGCTAGTGATTGGAAACGTTTGGACAGAGTTCTAGGTAGTTTCAGTGCTTTGGGTAGAAGTTGCCCTTAATGACAGATCTAGAGTCATCTTATCATCTGTTAGTCCCAACTTTAACCATTGGGAGTAAAAACGGGAGTATATGACCTTGGATCAGTGCTTAGGGGTAACTTCAACCCTTATGTCAACAATGTGTGAGTGTGTCAGCCAATTACATGAAGAGCTGAATAACCATCTCACTGATAGGCCTGCGGAGGACAATCATAATTTGGTCTCATGCGAACAACAAAACAAGACACTGTCTTTCATTCAGTGGCAGTGCTTACCCTGTGATAATCTAATAAGAAAAGCTGTTATGAAAAGCTGTTTCATCATTTTTCATCTGTTTTCTTTCAAGGTTGTTTTATGCTCAAAATCTCAAAATGTGCTATAACTGCATCAAAACGTGTTAGGGTATTCATGCCTTCCTTCCCATCAATTCAAATCCATTCAAAACTTGCGGGCATTCGCGTCCGTTCCTGATTCCAGTCACTGTCAATGAACAGCATAGACCTCGCTGCTTTGCCTAGCTTCATTTGTTGCATTGAGCCAATTTCATATTTTGTGCATGCGTATTGTGTGTGTGGGTAAGCTCTGTTCATTTGGCCGTGTCTACATAATTTGTCGCCCACATCCCTTGAAATTATTGAAGCTAGAAAAAGGAAAAGACAAATATACACTGTACTGCACCCCAAACGTTTTCAAGTTGTATTTTCAAGGATAACTTGGTATAATTCAGAGAGGGAGACCAACACCTGCACCTCCTGACCATCAGAGGAAGGGACAGAAAATCATCCCATCTAATGTATCATACTCACCCTGACAAAGCAGCCTGGCACACAGCCAATCAGAGATGAGAGGAGAGGAATGTTTTACAGTATTTTGGACCTTATCAGTGTTCAAATGGAAGCCAGGTTTGATCATTTTAGGGCTCCTGAGTGGCGCAGCGGTCTAATGCACTGCATCTCAGTGCTAGAGGTGTCACTACAGACCCTGGTTTGATCCCGGGCTGTATCACAACTGGCTATGATCGGGATTCCTATAGGGCGGCGCACAATTCACCAAACATCATCCAGGTTAGGGTAGGGTTTGGCTGGGGTAGGCCTCATTGTAAAATAAGAATTTGTTGTTATCTGACTTACCTAGTTAAATAAAGGTTTAAAAAAAAAGTGTCATCCTTGGCCATGAAATGCTGTCACACTGAGAGGTGTGAAGGACAGACAAATGGACTTAATTTAAAAGTAAAGGTAGGCCTAATTCATTTCCATTTTCTTTGCAATTTGCGGGTTAGGCTATTGTTTAACTGAACATGAAAATACACAACATCCCTTTGATGCATTTGATTTATAAAGCTAGAATTTTGTTTTGATGAGACAATATTTTGACGTTTTAAACTGAATTTTCAGTCATTTCGATTGTTGATGTGGAAATTATGTTAGAACCTTAATTATAATATATAGTTGAAATCAGACGTTAACAAACACTGAGGTTCGAGTCATTAAAACTCATTTTTCAATCACTCCACAAATTTCTTGTTAGCAAACTATAGTTTTGGCAAGTCAGTTAGGACATCTACTTTGTGCATGACACAAGTAATTTTTCTAACAATTGTGTACAGACAGATTATTTCACAATTCCAATGGGTCAGAAGTTACATCCACTAAGTTGACTGTACCTTTAAACACCGTGGAAAATTCCAGAAAATGATGTCATGGCTTTAGAAGCTTCTGATAAGCTAATTGACATAATTTGAGTGAATTGGAGTTAGGCCTTGAAATACATCCACAGGTACAAGTTCAAACTCAGTGCTTCTTTGGGAAATTCAAAAGAAATCAGCCAAGACCTCAGGAAAACAAATTGTAGACCTACACAAGTCTGGTTCATCCTTGGGAGCAATTTCCAAACACCTGATGGTACCACGTTCTGTTGTACAAAAAAATAGTATGTAAGTATAAACACCATGGGACCACGCAGCCGTCATACCGCTCAGGAAGGAGACGCGTTCTGTCTCCCAGAGATTAACGTACTTTGGAGCGAAAAGTGCAAATCAATCCCAGAACAGCAAAGGACCTTGTGTAGATGCTGGAGGAAACCGGTACAAAAAGTATCTATATCCACAGTAAAAACGAGTCCTATATCGATGTAACCTGCACATGGGGGGACAAAGATGGTACTTTTTGAAGAAATGTCCTCTGGTCTGATGAAATAAAAATAAAACTGTTTGGCAATAATAACCATTGTTAGGTTTGGAGGAAAAAGGGGGAGGCTTTCAAGCTGAAGAACACCTTCCCAACTGTGAAGCATCATGTTGTGGGGGTGCTTTGCTGCAGGAGGGACTGGTGCACTTCACAAAAGAGTTGGCATCATGAGGAAGGAAAATGATGTGGATATATTGAAGCAACATCTCAAGACATCAGTCAGGAAGTTAAAGCTTGGTCACAAATGAGTCTTCCAAATGGACAATGACCCCAAGCATACTTCCAAAATTGTGGCAATTTTGGCTGAAGGACAACAAAATCAAGATATTGGAGTGGCCATCACAAAGCCCTGACATCAATCATATTGTGAGCAGAACTGTGGGCAACAAATTTGTGGACAGAACTGAAAAAGCATGTGCATGCAAAGATGCCTACAAACCTGACTCAGTTACACCAGCTCTGTCAGGAGGAATGGTCCAAAATTCACCCAACTTATTGTGGAAAGCTTGTGGAAGGCTACCCGAAACGTTTGACCCAAGTTAAACAATTTAAAGGCAATACTACCAAATACTAATTGAGTGTATGTAAACTTCTGACCCACTGGGAATGTGATGAAAGAAATAAAAGCTGAAATAAATTGTTCTCTCTACTATTATTCTGACATTCCACACTCTTAAAATAAAGTGGTGATCCTAACTGACCTAAGACAGGGAATTTTTACTAGGATTAAATGTCAGGAATTGTGAAAAACTGAATTGAAATGTATTTGGCTAAGGTGTATGTAAACTTCCGACTTCAACTGTATGTGTGTAATAATATTTCACATAATAATATTATTATTAGTGTGTGTGTGTGTGTGTGTGTGTGTGTGTGTGTGTGTGTGTGTGTGTGTGTGTGTGTGTGTGTGTGTGTGTGTGTGTGTGTGTGTGTGGTGCTTTGGAAGAACTGTAAATGCATTGTGAAAGGCTAAGGCGTTTGCTTTTCAAACTTTTCGAATGAAATACGTTTATATACTGAACTTTTAGTGCCCCCTATTGAGTGTATCTGTGGATGCTACATCGGTCTTTGGCTGAGCTGAGTTGAGTAGTGTGTCATTTTGTCGGTTGATATGATATATGCCGCTATCGGAGGCTATAGCTTGTGTACGCTGGTTACATTGGTATTTACATTTGGGGATTTTTAAAAATGTAATTTAAAGATTTTCTAGCCTATGTCACTCTGGTTGTTGGAGATATCCATTGTACGGTGAACTTGGGCTTCATCAAGGTTTATTTGTGAGTACATCTCGCATTGATAATCGCCAGTGCCTACTCAGACACCAACCGCACCGCACGTCACTGCTCTCTCTCTCTCTCTCTCTCTCTCTCGCTCTCATATTCTCTATCCACCTATTAATAATGCATGAATGATCTGCCTGTAAGGTGTCTTCGGTCAGTCACCCCCAGATCCTTCGTTCCCCTCATCCCGCTTTCTCCTCTCATCTCTCTTAAGCCTCCTGCTTGCGGTCGCTACCTGAAGGCATTTTCTTTCTTTCTCTCTCTCTCCTTGTTCTTTCTCTCCTTCTCTTTTTGAGTCCCTATCAGGTTTCAGGTGTGATCCAGGCTTTTGTTGCTCCCAGATGAGATCTTGACATACAGTGGCCTACCTAAAGAGGCCAAAGCTACACTTGCCTTCGAGCTAGCAGCCTGGCCTAAGCCACTAGGGATTTGGAGGGGTGGGCGGCTGGGGTGTACCTGAAACTATGAGAGGGATCACTGTCTAACCCCAGGCTCCTTTCCTTCTCAAATATCACCCCATAACCCCATTTTTGTAAAAATGGACCTTGCCAAAAAATTTGCTTTCACGTCAGCTTCTGTCTCACAGTTAGCTGATGGGAAACTTGTGAAAATAGGGGGTGTCTTCACCTTCTAAAGTTACTCAGCTTTCAACACAAAATCGCACACTCATCTTTGAAAATATGTGTGAATTTGAGATTGGGACATCAAGGCTGGTAGATGATTTATTGATGTGTGAGAGAGTCATGGGGGTGAATGTGTTGCATACGTTATGATGACCTGATTAGTAATATTCAGAAATGATATCAATGCGTAGACGTTCTCACTACGTCCACACTGAACCTTCTCCCATGAGTATGGAAAGTGCGGAGCAGTCAAATCTGCCAGTAAAATGATCAGAGGAAAGATTTCCATCCAAAAAGTGTTCCTCCAAAAAATGGAAGACAAGTTGGTAGGCATTAATTGCAACTGCGCTCAATTATTATATGGTCTACTATTCAGATATTCAGATTTAAAATCTTAAAGAAACACTCCAAAAAGCATCACTATCCCTTAGCGAACCGAGAATACGTGTTTTTCCTCCTTTCTCACTTAGTGTGAGTGAGACTAATTAACACTAGCCTAATTGCTGAACACTCTACCAGGGACAGAGGTGGTGACTGTTATTTCTCACTATTAGACAAGGAAAACACTAGTGTTGAAAACAGTTCACAGGTGTGTCCCATTTCAGTAACCGGCAACTGATTGAATAGAGAGTGACGGTAGGCCCCAATTCAGTACCCTGCAACTGATTGAATAAAGAGTGACGGTAGGCCCCAATTCAGTACCCTGCAACTGATTGAATAGAGAGTGACGGTAGGTCCCAATTCAGTACCCTGCAACTGATTGAATAGAGAGTGATGGTAGGCCCCAATTCAGTACCCTGCAACTGATTGAATAGAGAGTGATGGTAGGCCCCAATTTAGTACCCTGCAACTGATTGAATAGAGAGTGATGGTAGGCCCCAATTCAGTACCCTGCAACTGGTTGAATAGAGAGTGACGGTAGGTCCCAATTCAGTACCCTGCAACTGATTGAATAGAGAGTGACGGTAGGTCCCAATTCAGTACCCTGCAACTGCCTTGTTTTACAGTAATGAATTCGTCTCAAACTCAATCTACAGATCTTTAAGGGACCAATCTGTGTGTGTGTACTTATACATGCGTGTGAGTGTATGTGCTTACCCTGGGGGGTTGTGCTGGTCATTAACACTGTAATTTAGCCACTAATGTCCCCGCAATGTCACCCCAGCAGGGTGGATCTGAACTTAATCTGATTAATGACAACTCGCTCCTATAATGAAGGATGAGAAAAGCCAACAAAACCTGAGCACATTACCATAACCATCCTTATGGGGACACTCCCTATCTATGTCATGGCTAACCTCCCTTATGAGGACATTCTTTATCTATACTGATGATGGGTAACCTCCCTTATGAGGACTCCCTATCTCTGTCAATGGGGCCCTCTCATCGCTTACGTTTGTGATCATTTCTCCAAATGTCAAGATAGCGTGGCGTCCCTTCTCGAGTGTGTGTGTGTGTGCGTGGGTGCGTGCGTGTGTGTCTACATACATCAGCGTGTTTTGTTTATAAGCAAGGTAATACCAGATTGAAGTGTCAGATTGAGAGAGAATTGGGGATTTGTTTTATTTTCACCCAACAGTGCCACAGATATATGTTAGAGATATATGTTTTCTGGGGTGAATAAACTGAATTAACTGTTGAGGCTGGTGTTAAACCGCTCACACCACACACACAGCCCCTGACCTTATCTCAACATCATATCAACCTTTACCCAAACATCATTAACCCAGACCAAAACAGTGCACCACCAAAACTACTTAGGGACCCGTCCATTCACAGCATGTGGTTTGGGGGAACCTACTGAGCTTGCTACTTCCCGGGTCCGGATTGGAGAGCCACAAGGTTAGGGAAAGCTTGAGTTGACCTGTCACACCCTATACAAGGGGCCCTTGCTCCTAGTTCCTTGGATTCATCTCTTCGCTCTCCTTCCTTGTCTTGGCTTCACTGTATGCATCCCAAATGGAAGACTAGTGCCTATTTAGTGCACTACTTTTGACCAGGGCCCATAAACCAGCAGCTTTGAGAGAAGAGGGCTCCACAGAAACTTGATTAAGCACTGACAATTACCCATAAAGCCCCTGTGGGGCAAGATTAAGCAGATGACCCTTGACCCGCCAGTACTGACGCCCCCTTGGGGGAAGCCTCTCAACAAAGCCAGGTATAATCCTTACCGCAGGGCCTGCACGGTCCACTTCAATTAGGAGGGGGAAACACACACACACGGACACACAGAGCGGGACACACCACACAAGCCGAGAGACATGCACACACACATAGACACAGATTTGTAAAAAATAATAATAATAATACACACAGATACACACAAGCATTGCTTATAAACAAAACACACTAATGGACTGTATGAGAAAGGTAGACCCTAATGAAGGAAACCCCATTCCATCTATCACCATCTATCTATCGCCTTTTCTGTGTGAGCTAGCTCTTTTACAGTCAACAATCACAAGGCACAGCTGTTTTGAGTTAGCTGTCAACGTGCGTCTCTCATCCAATGTAGCTGTTTGTGTACACTAATGACAAATACAGTCATACAAATTGACAAAAAACAAGTCTAAGCTTATCACTCTGTCATCTACATGCAAACATATCCATTACATTGAATCAAACAAAGAAAAGAAGTTGCACATATAAACAAAATCAACAATATCAACATTGTGTATTTATAATATCAATCTCTTCACCAGTGACCGGCGAATGACTCTTTGCAATGTGTCACACTTACAATATGCCCCCACTACAACGACACTATTGAATGTCAGGTCCTTGCTAATATATCAGTGCATTGTTTGTGCTCATGATTTGATATAAATGCTTGGGGCAGGCAGGCGGCTCACTTTTAATTAAAAATCTACTTTATCGGTATCATCAAATGTTCATCTCATTCACCAGATGTTCAGGAAGATGCTTGTGTGCGTTTTTTCCTCCTGACAAGTCATTTTCAGCAGCCCTAGGGCTGGGCGATATGACGATATATATATATATATCATGTGACCATAGAAAAATCTCTAGCGTTTCATATTGTGCTCTATCGTTTATTTCCTTGTGTCGCAAATCACACTCTTTACGGCAATCTTTTTCGTCAATTGGACGACACTATGCGCTCTTCCACACATGCTGTGTGGAAGGAAATTTGCAACACAAACAAACATGGAAGAGTGAACATGACACAGAGCACGGAGACACGGAGCTGGTACCGAAAAGAGGAGCAACACTGGTCGCACGGACTTGGTTTGGGTATAAAAAGTCTGACAAGGACCAGAAAACCGTCCACTGCAAAATATGCCGCAGGCCAGGTCCTAAAACAGGCTCAAACACCACTAACCTCTTACCACCTACGCAAGAATCATGTGAAACAGTACGGAGAGAGACTACGGATGAGACCCAAAAAAGTACAGTCGAGTGCTCAAAACAAACGCCCGACTCAGACGTTGCAAGAGGCTTTTGCCCGCGGCACCACCATATGGCAAAGAATCAGGAAGATGGAAGGAGATAACAGCTGCCGTTACAACTTACATCTGCAAAGACATGGCCCCAATTTACACAGTCAAGAAACAGGGGTTTCGTGAGCTGGTACAAACACTCAACCGAAGGTACCAAATGCAAATTGATATGTGACATGTATTAATGCCAAAATAATATGCGAAAACAGGCAAGCCACCAAAAATATATACAGTGCCTTGCGAAAGTATTCGGCCCCCTTGAACTTTGCGACCTTTAGCCACATTTCAGGCTTCAAACATAAAGATATAAAACTGTTTTTTTGTGAAGAATCAACAACAAGTGGGACACAATCATGAAGTGGAACGACATTTATTGGATATTTCAAACTTTTTTAACAAATCAAAAACTGAAAAATTGGGCGTGCAAAATTATTCAGCCCCCTTAAGTTAATACTTTGTAGCGCCACCTTTTGCTGCGATTACAGCTGTAAGTCGCTTGGGGTATGTCTCTATCAGTTTTGCACATCGAGAGACTGAAATTTTTTCCCATTCCTCCTTGCAAAACAGCTCGAGCTCAGTGAGGTTGGATGGAGAGCATTTGTGAACAGCAGTTTTCAGTTCTTTCCACAGATTCTCGATTGGATTCAGGTCTGGACTTTGACTTGGCCATTCTAACACCTGGATATGTTTATTTTTGAACCATTCCATTGTAGATTTTGCTTTATGTTTTGGATCATTGTCTTGTTGGAAGACAAATCTCTGTCCCAGTCTCAGGTCTTTTGCAGACTCCATCAGGTTTTCTTCCAGAATGGTCCTGTATTTGGCTCCATCCATCTTCCCATCAATTTTAACCATCTTCCCTGTCCCTGAAAAGCAGGCCCAAACCATGATGCTGCCACCACCATGTTTGACAGTGGGGATGGTGTGTTCAGCTGTGTTGCTTTTACGCCAAACATAACATTTTGCATTGTTGCCAAAAAGTTCAATTTTGGTTTCATCTGACCAGAGCACCTTCTTCCACATGTTCCACATGTTTGGTGTGTCCATAAAGGCCAGATTTGTGCAATATACGACTGATTGTTGTCCTATGGACAGAGTCTCCCACCTCAACTGTAGATCTCTGCAGTTCATCCAGAGTGATCATGGGCCTCTTGGCTGCATCTCTGATCAGTCTTCTCCTTGTATGAACTGAAAGTTTAGAGGGACGGCCAGGTCTTGGTAGATTTGCAGTGGTCTGATACTCCTTCCATTTCAATATTATCGCTTGCACAGTGCTCCTTGGGATGTTTAAAGCTTGGGAAATCTTTTTGTATCCAAATCCGGCTTTAAACTTCTTCACAACAGTATCTCGGACCTGCCTGGTGTGTTCCTTGTTCTTCATGATGCTCTCTGCGCTTTTAACGGACCTCTGAGACTATCACAGTGCAGGTGCATTTATACGGAGACTTGATTACACACAGGTGGATTGTATTTATCATCATTAGTCATTTAGGTCAACATTGGATCATTCAGAGATCCTCACTGAACTTCTGGAGAGAGTTTGCTGCACTGAAAGTAAAGGGGCTGAATAATTTTGCACACCCAATTTTTCAGTTTTTGATTTGTTAAAAAAGTTTGAAATATCCAATAAATGTCGTTCCACTTCATGATTGTTTCCCACTTGTTGTTGATTCTTCACCAAAAAAATACAGTTTTATATCTTTATGTTTGATGCCTGAAATGTGGCAAAAGGTCGCAAAGTTCAAGGGGGCCGAATACTTTCGCAAGGCACTGTATATATATTTTAGGCCTATATTTGTTTTGTTTGTAACTATAGTTGAAGTGTTTTCTATTTACCTTTTTAAGATTTTGTACATGCTTAATTGAACATTTGCACAGGTTCTCAATAAAATAAATAATCAAATATGAGTAAAGTACCTTTTCATTTGTTGAGTATAATTCAAACTGTAATAAGAAATAGGCCTTTACATGTGGCCATTCTATATAAACTATTTATAAATTGAATTTACAGAAAATGTGCTATATCGTTTATCGGGATATGAAATTACCTATATCGGGATATGAGATTTTGGCCATGTCGCCCAGCCCTAGCCCTACTCATTAATAAATATTCAAGTAGATGATGGAGAGAGACAGAGATTGAGGGATGGTCTTAGGCTGGTGGGGACCGAGGGGGAGAGAGAGAGTGAGTGTTCAGGCTCTGTTGTGTGGGGGTTTGAGGCGGTCATTTGACAATCTGTCCACTTGCATCTCAAGCTGATATGAGGCAATCTGTCACACACACACACACACACACACACACACACACACACACACACACACACACACACACACACAGGAGACAGGTTATTGAGGGCTCCACACACACTAATCACTGCGTTTTATCATCCTCAAGCATTGATCTGATTTGAAACCAGTGAAACATAATATCCTCACACACACTTTAACAAGCCCCCCAGACCCCTGATACGATTCCAAATGGGAGATTCAAATCCTAATACGTTATACGACTCTGGATATACATAAAGTCATAGTTTATTCATAGCTGTCTAAGCCTCTGTCTCCTGTGCTGTATCGATGGGGTGTGTTTGACATTCAATGAAACGGGCCAGTGCCTATAATGAAAAGGTCAATGTACGCAATCTTTGCCTCATCTCTTATGTGTTGAATTATGTGTTGAACTCCACCCCTCAAGAATGTCACAATGTCATCTTTGACATATTTTTCAGACATGAAACCCAGTCTATATGGCCTTATGGTTTGCATGTCTGTTTTCTCTACGAGGGAGATATATGTTTATTTTGTCTCGGAAACCAGATGCATAGGCAGATGTATAGGGGGTGGGGGGATTGAGTGTCTTGGAGTGGTCCCCGAATTGGTGATCAATAAAAGTGATTGTTGGTGGGTGGGACTGGGGGTGGTGTGCAGATGGTAGGCCTTAGGGGACCTCTCCATGGGGGCCCCATGGGTCCCTGACCCCTACACTTTCACTAGGATAAGCCTGTAAATTCACAAATAGACACAAATACACATTCAGCCACACATACACACATTGAGTGACATTAGAGCTCTGCTACCCGATGCGAGCCTGACGGGCCCCGACGTTATACATCGGGTTAGGGTGGGTAGTGCCTGTTTTTTCATCAATAACTAGGGTATGGGTAGGGCTCAGGTATCACTAAATTGATCACTAACATTTTGAAGCTGAGCCATTTAAACCTCATAATATATAATGTTCCTTGAGTTTTGTCGGGTTTTAGAGTGACCTTTAAAGTAACAGCTAACTCCTTTCTCATGTCTCTTCGCTCTTTGAGCAGCACCCTGTGCATTCTGGGCAATTCTGAGACAAGGAGAGCTCTCCTTCAAGGAGTGAATGGGAGTCAATTGGGCACTAGCGCAAACACCAAACATTAGCATGACTATCTGTAATATTTTACAGCTTTGTGTGATGATAAGCTTAGTTAGCCGCGTTACGCAGCGTGACAGTCTGTTGGGTGGGGTGTTATACAGTGAGCTACAAAAGTATTGGGACAGTAACACATTTTTTATTGTTCTGGCTCTGTTTCATGAAAAAAAAATTCCCGCAAACATCCCTTCTAAATTTGAAAGTAATCCTAAAAGTAATTATCTACTTCTTCAAAAGTATTGGTAATCTGATTACAATATTTTTTCCTGGTAACTTAACGGATTACATTTACAGTTTTTTTTGTAATCCGTTACTCCAGCCTTGCACACACCTTTACATGTTCTTTATTTGGTTCTTGTAAAATGCCTTATTGGTTCTACAAATCTACTCAACATGGTAGATAGTCTATGTCAACATGGGTTCATAAGGTAGACCAGGTAAGAATTTGGTAGGCTATACACTGAAATGGCATGCATTGTGCAGAAATAAATTACATTTTTGGAAACTAAATAATCAATGGCATTTGGTGTGAAACCTGATAGCCATATGCTGCTCCTGCTTTTAAATTGCAGAAGTGTCTGTCAGATTGTGTGTATGTGTGCGCATGTGTGTGTGTGTGTACCTCCGGGACAGACAATCTCTAGTTACCCCTCATAATGGAGGGGCTATTAGTGTTGGGACGCAGACAGATATCCCTGTCTACTGCTAGGACCACAGCTGTCATGGAGTGTGCATGTGTGTGAGTGTGTGTGTTGGGGGGGGATTGGTGGCATGAGCTGGACGGGTGCTTTGAGGGGGAGGTGTGCGTGTATGTGTAGCGGGGGGCTTGTTTGGAGCTTAAAGGCACGTGTGGCTTGGACATCTGTCCCACCCAGAGACCCCTCACACACACACACGCACACACACACACACGCGCGCGCGCACACACACACACACACAAACCTCCCTCGATGCTCTCCCCTGGACGTTTCATCATCTCCAAATTCCCGATAGGGATAAAGGAAGGACCCACTCTGGATAATGAGACTGGTTGATGGAGGCAGGGAAGGCTGGGGCTGCTATGGTGAGGCAAGCACTGAAGGACCCAGACAGATATTGCCTTGGGGACGATAGGGAAATGAGAAGGGGGAGGAGGGGAAGCTGGGGGGGATCAGTCCAGTCCAGGATGGTCCATCCCCCCCAGCCACAGGACCCTGATGGTGCATTTACTTCTCTCCTTCCCTCATTTCACCCCCCTCTTTTTTTTGTGGTGCGTGTTTTTCCTTGTCGAGCAACTCATTTAGACACTGTCTCCCCTGGTTAGGCCCGTCAGCTGAGTCCAGTTAACACACAACAGCTGGGGATTCCTCCCCTTACCCTCACAGACCCCCAAACACCAACCTTTTGGCGGCTGATGGATGAAAGGCAGCTGGCCCCACCCCGGCGGTGACGGGGCATGAAAAATGATTTCCTTTATGACCGAGAAAACGCACAGGACCCACCAGGTTGAGGGGAGTTCTGACACACCGCCATGCATATGATACCTGTTTTTTTCTGTTTTATTTTACTGGACAGAAGATGATGAGACAATGTGTGAAACACAGCGTTTGCGTATTTGATAAATACGTGTTTCCATTTGGGGTAATACTGCTTACAAATCAGGTTTCCCGTCACAAAGCTTTCTATTGTCCAGCCACTACCCATTTTACAACCACTACTTTTCTCCTTCCCCCCTTATGACACCCAGGTGGTGACAGCTAGGACAGCAGAGTCCCTACCCATCTTCCGAAAGCACCTAAAATCCTACCTTTTCAAAGAGTACCTTAAAAAATCCCCCCCTCACAAAAAAAAAAACATTCCTGAACCCAACACTTGTCTCCCCCCTCCCCCCTAGCTCTGACTTTGCTGATAACTACTTTGTTGAGGAAAAGTGTACTGACTTTGCCAAGATGAATGCACTAACTGTAAATTGCTCTGGATAACTACAACGTAAATGTAGAATGGATGCATGACAGAAAGCATACAGTTCTTTACAGCTTCTCAAAACTCATCAGCTTTGGCCGGGGCATCTCATGAAAACACGTCCCTTAACCACGAAAAAACTACGTCCGTATCTCAACCTCACATGACATAAAACACGGTGGCTCGGACTGCCACAAAAATAGTCGGTGGAGGCCGGCAGAGGCTGGGGAGGGAGAGATGGACGAGGTGAGCTGTCAAGGTGCAACATTTTAGGGCTTTCTAAGTGCTAATAAACGCCCGTGCCTCGGCCTCCCAGCAGCCTTTCACACCCGGACCTGTCAGGGCGACAAATTGGAGTTATAAATGAGTGTGTGTCGACTGCTCGGGTCAATGTGGAGGGTGACTGTGACCTGCAGGCCCTCATTATCAGGGGGAGTAAGGCGTTATGGGGGTGGAGAGAGAGAGAGAGAGCGAGAGAGAGACAACCTTTCCTTTCTTGCACTAACACTCACACTTGTCTTGTTGTCGCTTATTATAACCGTGATATGTGGTTGACTGACCTAGCTACCTTAGGATGAAGGAACTGTAAGTCGCTCTGGATAAATTACTAAAATGACTATAATGTAAATGTAGAGAGAGACACAGAGAGACAGAGAGAGAGAGAGAGAGAGAAACCTTGCCTGTGTATGTATATGTGTACATGTAAAAGTGTGTTCAGGGTTGGGGAGTAACGGATTACAAAAAAACTGTAATCCGTTACGTTACCAGCAAAAACTTTGTAATCAGATTACCAATACTTTTGAAAAAGTATATAATTACTTATAAGATTCTAATTGGATGTTTGCTGGAAAAAAATGTTCATGAAACAATGCCCTGTTTTCTTAATTACCTTTCATGTTAGCTTCAGTCAACTGAAAAAGTGCTACTTTGATCTTCCCGCCTGAGCAACATACACGGTCACAAAATAAAAAGTTATGGCGCGCTAACGCAGTGCATTTTTTGGATGGCGTTTCAAAGAACAATTTGTGTTCAAAGACGAAAAGGGCAGGAATGTTACAGTTCAATGCAAACTATGTTTGCCCACGGTAAAGCTGCTGTCGACATCCAGACACTCCACTTCCAAACTGAAGAAACACTTTGAGGTAAGGATGACGATTGGCAGGTGTGGCGTGTTAGCTTGCTTAGCTAGTCTCTAGAGACACAAGTTATCTTCACAATGTTACCAATGTTCCATCATGAGTCAGTGATTTCAGAGAGTACTAGCTAGCTAGTTAGTCAGATTTCTAGCTAGCTAGCCTGTTTAGTTTGCTAATTTGCTTGCCAACTCTCCTACACTATGTGGTATGCTGCTCACTTAAAGTTGCTCTGTTGGTTGCTTGCTAGAAATATATCATAACAAGTATGCTATTGTTATAATTTGTTAACTAAGATAAATCAGTTGTAGAAAGTTGGGTGAGATTTACTGGGCTACATAGCCTAGCCAATTTTTGAAAGCTAGTTGCCCTCTGTAACCCAACATAACAAGATGCTCACTCTCAGGGTTGTTGCTAACTTAGTTAGCTAGCTATGGTTTCAGAGTAAGATGCTACCCAAATCAATAAAGCCACATTGCAGTTTTCCTGCGGTTCAATTGTTTTTTTCAACAAAAATAAATGCCTGTATTATTCAATCATAACTCAAAGTATAATACTGTATTAGTCCATTGTTTCGTTTTTATATTTGAGTATTTCTAGACAAACAATATAAACCACCATAGACATCCTTGCATCCACAGCTTTCTCCCTTTGTGAGTGGTTACATGTCAAATCAAATCAAATTGACAACAGGTGTAGTAGACCTTACAGTGAAATGCTTACTTACAAGCCCTTAACCAACAATGCTTTAAAAAGTTAAGAAAATAAATAAATAAATGTACATGTTCCAACCCCAGCTCTGTGTTTATCAGACAGGGGCAGACTATAGAAAGTGAAACATATGTTTCAAAAGGGTGGACAAAAGTTTTGAAAAGCTACAATCTTTAATGGGAACAATAACAGGGTGCTCACTTCATTGTTATGTAACTTATATTGTAGTGTCATAGTTAAGTAATTACATTATGCTTTTTCAGAGGATGCATAACAATCAATGGACGACCCTGAGCAGGAAAAGTGAGCTGGAGGAGTGCACAGATACACAGCCATCTACAGATGGCCAAAAAGGGACATTTTGTACACCATTGAAACAAGCAAAACTACAACCAGGAGGACCACACACCTCACAAAGCCGGGTTAATCACCTGGTATTTGGCTTCGTCATAGAGGATGTGCAACCTTTTTCACTAGTAGAGGTGCCTTCATTCTGCAAGCTACTAGAAGTAATCAGTGGTGGGAGAAAGGTCCTGTGTAGAAATCATTTAATGCAACGAATTGAAAGGGAATTTGAGTCCACGAAAGAAGCTCCATCCACCAAACTCCAGACTGTAAAGTCAGTCTGCACCACAGCAGATATCTGGTCTGCCCATAACAGAAGCTTCTTCTTCTGACCTTTATTTCCTTTGTTTTTGTATTTATTTAGTATGGTCAGGGCGTGAGTTGGGGTGGGCAGTCTATGTTTGTTTTTCTATGATTTGGGGGATTTGTATGTTTCGGCCTAGTATGGTTCTCAATCAGAGGCAGGTGTCATTAGTTGTCTCTGATTGAGAATCATACTTAGGTAGCCTGGGTTTCACTGTTTGTTTGTGGGTGATTGTCTATGTTGATTGCTTGTGTCATCACAGGTCTCATTTAGCTTCACGGTCGTTATTTGTTTATTGTTTTGTATAGTGTGTTTCAGTGTTCAGTGTTTTCGTCATTAAATATCAAGATGAACACAAACCACGCCGCATTTTGGTCCTCCTCTCCTTCCCAGGAAGAACACCGTGACAGACAGGACGTCATACCTACGATGTGACTGCTGCCAAGTTAAAATGCAGACTTTGAAATTCTGCACAAAGTGAGGGCCACCTGAAAGACAATGGAAGCAACTTTGTAAAGACATTCCGGGAGTTCAAAGGAAATTAAGAGGAGCAAGATGGGACGGATGATGGAGTGAGGTTTGATGATGTGGGTGCGATTCTTGAAGAGGAGGTTGAGCAATAACTTTTTTCTCCCTTTACATCAACATTGTGTGGCACACACCCTCGACCTCATCGCCACCAATGAGGTGGACAAAGCTGCATCCCAAGGTCCATCACGAAAATTGTACAGAAGTGCAATGTCAAAATGTTCCAGCATTTGGAACAAAGCACACAATTCCACATTAGCTTCAGATCCAATAGAGGACATTGCAAACATGAAAGTAACTGTGCCATGTGTGACAAGATGGAGCTCAGAGTACCGTGCCATCTCCAAACCCATGGCCCTCACAGATGACCAGCTGGGGCAAATCAGTGAAGAACTGGGTATGAGCAGAAAATGACATCCTTGTGAGATTGCTTTTCTCAAGGAGCCACTCACATTCTCTATTGATCTTCTTCAGGGAGAGAAGAACTGTTCTCTTGGCTTTCATATCACAACAATCCTAAGCTTGAAGTCTAACCTCTCAGAGAAAATACCTCTTGCGATATTCTCATCACTGCGGTCATTGAGGCTACAGACCGCCGGTTTGGACCTATGCTAAGCACCAATGAGGCAAAAATGGCAACTGCTACCGTGCCAAAGTTTTGACTGTGTTGGCTCAACCCCGGAAAGAGAGAGGAGATGCAGAGCACATTAAGAAGCAGCTTCTATGGAGAACACGCAGGTTGATGAAGGAGCTCAGAATGAGTCTGATGAGTCAGAAGACCATTTTTTTGTGTTCGGAGGTGCAACAACAACGGCCAGTGGCACTGCAGAGGATGAGGTGAGGAAGTACCTCGAAGACAAAGACAAGTCTTTAGAATCCTTGAAATCGTTCCCCGTAGTCCGGGAACTTGTTTCTGAAGTACAACCCTACACATGACCTCCAGTGCCCCAGTTGAGTGCCTTTTCAGCTATGGTGGAAACCTGTTTACCTGTCAGCGAAACAGCATGTCTGATGCTCATCTAGAGAATGTCCTCTTGCTGCGATACAACAGCAATGTCTGCCTTCAATCATCTAAGTAGGCTAGCTTCAGAATAGGCCTACTGCAATGCCATGTCTGATATGTGGGTTTTTGCACCTAGCTGCACTTTTTTTGCTTGAACTTAAAAAACTACTTGGTGGCCTAAATGTGTGATTATACTGTGCATGTTGTAAAAAAAAAAAATCTTCTATTTCTATTTTTCATTGTAGTCATTTAGCATGCGCACTTATTCAAAGCGACTTACAGTAAGTAGTGAGTGCATACATGTTCATACTATTTTTTGTACTGGTGCCCGGTGGGATAAGTGTTTAGCAACATCCATGTTGCCGTGTTACTTAAGGCCTTACTTATACCTGGTTTTAACATGTATCCTTTGTCCTGAACATTGTGTTTGTGCCCACATTTTTAGACAGGCGTACATGATTAAAAGACGCATTGTGGTCTGACTGTGATCAGATCTTATAGGTAGGTGTAAATGGACAAGATCAGGATGAAGGATTAATGTTAGAGGAGATATGCAATGCTTAAATATCTTTTTGTCACAATGTTTTGTGATGTGTTCTAATGTGGCTCTGATTATTGGCTCAAACATCAATAAATGTTGTTAAATTGGTAATATATATTTTTTTCTTGTGTGTTTTACGGGTGAAGTAATCCAAAAGTAACGGAAAGTAATCAGACTACGTTACTGAGTTTAGGTAATCTAAAAGTTACGTTACTGATTACCCTGGGTGTGTGTATATGTGTAGCCTACAGTTTACAATTTGTGTGTGCGGAGGACCAGTACGCTCCTTGGTAACAGTGAGTTAGAGGGAGGGAGGAGAGGGTAGCTTATGGGGGTTGGCTTGGCCTCCACTCTCTCCTGCATGCATCTCCTCCCCCCAACAGTCAGCCCCATGCCTCAGGCCTACTAGGCTAGTTTGATTGAAAGAGACATATTTAAAGTCAAGAGGGGCCGTATTAAAATACAACTTGAAATGTTCCGACACCCACCCCCTTCTTCTCCCATCACGCTATCACACACCCCCTCTCCCTTTCTATCTTTCTTCACCCTCTCTCCCCTTCGCCCTAGCCCTCTTCCCCCAAAAGCAGCACTGGTCTGTTTCAGCCTTGGAAATCAGCCTGTGGACACACACACCTCTTTGGGGTGTTCACATAGTGCCTCGCTTCATGGTCCATTCCCATCTCTTATATTGGTGTTCCTGCTCTGGCTGTGCTCACCCGACCAGGGGTAAGAGGTTAATCCCCAATACACCTTCCCTGTTTTTGGGTAGGGGAGGCTGCTATGTGTGTGTGTAGATATATATTTGGGCCACAGTCCCCCAGGACTGAGCGCCATAATTCAAGAGAGTACGATAGGGCAACATGGCTTCTTGCCTGGCAGCAGACCTCTCCAACCTCTCTGCCATCTCACTGGGGCATTCTTACTGAAGCCAGTTTCGAAGCAACGTTCCAAATCGGCCTTGGACAAAAGTACTGCACTATAAGGAAATAGGGTGCCACTTGGGATGCATGCTATGTCTCGTGAACAGCACCAACAAAGGGCTAGCTGTTACCTAAATAACTAGGGGAGGGTGGGGTAAGTTGTGCCACGCTTGTTTCTAGGAAACCATACACAAAATGAATAATTTGACCAAATATTTAGGAAGAGGTAATCATTTCATGGAGTCTAAAGGAAAAAAACACATGGGAAAAGTGGTAAACAATAAAGGGTGCAGCTGTTTGTTCACCCGTCAGCAATTGCTAATAACCCGTCCGCAACCGCCCGACTATACAGTGCATTTGGAAAGTATTCAGACCCCTTGACTTTTTCCACATTTTGCTACGTTACAGCCTTATTCTAAAATGCATGAAATCATTTTTTTCCCCTAATCAATCTACACACAATACTTCATAATGACAAAGCAAAAACTGGTTTTAGATTATTTTTTTTTAAAGCTGAAATATCACATTTACATAAGTATTCAGACCCTTTACTCACTACTTTGTTGAAGCAGCTTTGGCAGCGATTACAGCCTCGAGTCTTCTTGGGTATGACGATACAAGCTTGGCACACCTGTATTTAGGGAGTTTCTCCCACTTTTCGATGCAGATCCTCTCAAGCTCTGTCAGGTTTGATGGGGAGTGTTGCGGCACAGCTAATTTCAGGTCTTTCCAGAGATGTTTGATCGTGTTTAAGTTCGGGCTCTGACTGGGCAACTCAAGGACAAGGACTTGCTCGAAGCTACTCCTGAGTTGTCTTGGCTGCATGCTTAGGGTTGTTGTCCTGTTGGAAGGTGAACCTTTGCACCAGTCTAAGGTCCTGATCGCTCTGGAGCAGGTTTGCATCAAGGATCTCTCTGTGCTTTGCTCTGTTTATATTTCCATTGATCCTGAATAGTCTCCCAGTCCCTGTAGCTGAAAAACATCCAGACAGCATGATGCTGCAACCACCATGCTCCACCGTAGGGGATGGTGCCAGGTTTCCTCCTGACGTTACGCTTGGCATTCAGGTCAAAGAGTTCAATCTTGGTTTCATCAGACCAGAGAATCTTGTTTCTCATGGTCTGAGAGTCTTTAGGTGCCTTTTGGCAAACTCATGTGCCTTTTACAGAGGAGTGGCTTCTGTTTGGCCACTACCACAAAGCCTGATTGGTGGAGTGCTGCAGAGATGGTTGTCCTTCTGGAAGATTCTCCCATCTCCACAGAGGAACTCTGGAGCTCCTTCAGAGTGACCATCGGGATCTTGGTCACCTCCCTGACCATGGCCCTTTCCCCCGATTGCTCAGTTTGGCTGGGTGGCCAGCTCTAGGAAAAGTCTTGGTGGTTCCAAACTTCTTCCATTTAAGAATGATGGAGATGTAGAAACATCTCAAGGATGGTCAATGGAAACCGGATGTACATGAGTTCAATTTCGAGTCCCATAGCAAAGGTTCTGAATACTTATGTAAATAAGGTATTTCTGTTTTGTATTTTAATACATTTGCAGACATTTCTAAAAACCTGTCTTTGCTTTGGCAATTTGGGGTATTGTGTGTAGATTGAGGAATAAAAATATGTATTTGATACATTTTAGAATAAGGCTGTAAAGTAACAAAATGTGGAAAAAGTAGAAGGGTCTGAATAGTTTCCGAATGCACTGTATGTTATAAAATGAAAATCTGTGGCCCTTACCCGACCCTTACCCGCTAATATAGAAAATACGCTGTAAGGTACAGTCAGACACGGTGGACATTCTTTTGGACAGGGAGTGCAGGATTGTTTTTGTCTGATTTAGATGTTTCTGCTTATAATTTCCGACATTTGATAGGCTACTTGTTAGTCAACTTGTCTATAATTAGATACATCAAGTGAAACTTTATTTGTCACTGTGAAATTACTTACTTACAAGCCCTTAACCAACAGTGCAATTCAAGAAGAGTTAAGAAAATACAAAAGTAATAAAATAAAATAATGAGTCAATGTGTGGGGGTACAGGTTAGTTGAGGTCATTTGTAATTGTAGGTAGGGGGGAAGTGACTATGCATAGATAAGATCATAAAATGCGAATTAGAGCAGTGTACAAAACAAATGGAGGGGGGGGGGGGGGTTGTAAATGTAAATAATTTGGTGGCCATTTGGTTAAACCTCCTGTTGTGTTCCGGTCAAATTGGACCGATTTGCAAGTGTTCTCTCTGAAAAATATAGTTCATTTAATCTGATTGTCATAAGGTTCCATGACTTTGTCCACACAGGGCATCTGAACACACAAAATACATTAGGATTTGGGGTGTTTTATTTTGTACACTTGTGGTGTTCCCGGTCATTAGAATTTAATGGGTGAGACTACAATTAGTGTATAAAATTGGGTTAAGGCACATGCCCATTCATCAGATGGACACACTTCTTCTCCCAGACCCCCACATGCATGTGTTTGAGCGCACACACACACACACACACACACACACACACACACACACACACACACACACACACACTTCCATCCCCTTCTTGGCTCCCATGGCAACCCCCACGGGGACCTTTCCCCAATAGAATCTTTCCTCCACGGGAACCACACTTGTTGGCATTCTCACAAACAATCACAACATTGTTTCAATGATAGTAACTTTCATCGCAGCTCTGGTATATAAAGCGTTTTTGAGGCCTTGCGCACAATTAATTCTGTGGCAGAACAATGACCAAACGATATACTGTATGTGAGGTTCTTGATCATATTTTTGATCATGACACTGGTGAGGAGGACAGAGGCCAGGAAACTGACAGTGAAGATGTATTAGAGGAGGAAGTGTCAGAAGTTGAAGACACACAGAATATGATCCAGACCCGAGAGACAACCTATGTGGAACAACCCAGTGATGAGGAAGAGGGCCCTGCTGAGGTTGCTGTTACATTCCAGTGATGAGGAAGAGGGCCCTGCTGAGGTTGCTGTTACATTCCTGTCAAAGAATGGGAATTTGTCCTGGTCTTTATCCCCACCTGAGAGGAGAGGTTGGCTGTCGGCTGAAAATATTATCAGGATGACCCCAGGGTCAAATGTGATATGCCATATCCCGGGTTGATGACATAAAACTATTCCTGACAGAGTCAATCGAAACTATAGTGATAAACATGACCAACTTGGAGGGGAAACGCGTTTACAAAGACAACTGGAAGGAGGTAGACCGGACAGACGTCCAAGCATACGTGCGTCTCTTGATTTTGGCTGGTGTGTACAGAAACTAATCTAGCACCAGTTTATGGGATGCAGAGCCTGGTTGGGCAATTTTTCATGCAACTATGTCACTCCAGATAGTTCACGTGTTGTCACGGGTGATTCGCTTTGACAACCGTGATACAAGACCAGGCCACTGTCAACAAAACAAGCTGGCAGCGATCAGAGAGGTTTGGCACAAGTGGGTGGAGCGCCTGCCACTCATCTATAAACCAAGTCCAGGCACATACAACAACCACCACGTATTGTCCAACATGTGCATGAGGACACACAAAATGTAACCACCATTGATTGACAGATTGTGAACATTTACATGTTTTTGTCATTGATAGTAATACTGTTATTGTTGCTGCTGTTCTTTAATGTGTTCAGACATTCATTTTGTAATATGGTAAAGTTTTCATGTGTAGTTTTGGGCCTATGTCCTTTCTTTACTAATAAAATCATACCGGTCAGTTTTGACCGGGAACACAACAGATGTTATTTAGTATCACTATTAACATTTTTGCAATGGTTTCAAAACAAATCTCCTTGTTAAACGTTGACACAAAGTAGTCTGTGATAAATAGAACAATATGTTTCATCTGAGTATTTGTTATAGTCAAAATAATCCATACATTATGCATGTTTCACTCAAAAACGAGTTGTATGAGCTCAGGTCAATGAGGCCTACAGGCCATAAATAGCAAATGGAAGTGACAAACGTGAAATGTTCACAAGAATGTACATTCATATAAAGATCTAACACAACATTAGGTGATAATATATGTATTATTATGGATTTATAAATCAGCTATAATGGGGGCGGTCATTTTGGACCGGGAACACAGAATTAATTAACATGAAACAAACACAACAGGGTTAATTGTTCAGTAATCTTATGGCTTGGGTGTAGAAGCTTTTAAGGGGTCTTTTTGTCCTAGACTTGGCGCTCCGGTACCGCTTGCCGTAGAGAAAGCAGTCTATGACTTGGGTGACTAGAGTCTCTGACAATTTTATGGGCTTTCCTCTGACACCGCCTATTATATAGGTCCTGGATGGCAGGACGCTTGGCCCCAGTGATGTACTGGGCCGCATGCACTACCCTCTGTAGCGCCTTACGGTCAGATGCCGAGCAGTTGCCATACCAGACTGTGATGCAACCGGTCAGGATACTCTTGATGGTGCAGCTGTAGAATCTTTTGAGGATCTGGGGACCATGCAGCTTCTCTTCTGTTATTATATGTTGTCCTAGAAGACTAAATAAACCCTTGCTCACCAGAATAATGTCATAAATCGATAGAATGTATGCTTCAATCTTGTTGACATCGGTAAATATGTCTCCGTCATCTCTGTTTCTTTCACGGAGCAAAGACGTTTAGGGACCGGGGAGAAAATGCAATAACTCAACCCCTAAAAAACTGGAACCTTTTAAAAATGTCTAAATGACATCAGTTTGTAAGGAAATAAAAAGCTGTGAAAATGACTCATTCAAGACTGTAAATTAATAACAATGATTCATTCTTTTTTCATTCAATAATTGTAATGTAAATGGTGTACAGTGCAACACAATGGTGCAGTTATCTAAATTATCAGCAGCCGATTTAAAATTCTAACTGTCGCATAATAGTGACTAACTTCTGCTAAACTTGAGAGGTACATCCCAGCCTCCTCTACAGTTGAATACATTCTGCGAGGCACGCTAAGTGACTTTGAAAAGTATACTTTCTTCAAAAATGCAGTCATTTTAGCTTTGAAGGACAGTTCAAACAGACTGACAGAAGTATGTTGCGTCAAAAACTTGGATGAAAGGCTCCTTGGAAAACGTTATTTACCAAAAACAAGCACTTCAGACTGGCAGAGGTTAGAGGAAGAAGGAGCTTCACAGCAGGAGGCCTGTTATTACAAACACTATGTCCACTTGTTATTCAGTGCCTCTGTCATGTCTGTGAAGTGTGTGTGTGTATGTAAGAGTCAGCAGCTTGTGTTTCAGTGTCTGCAATATGCATTGGGGGCTGTGTGTGTGTGTGTGTGTGTGTGTGTGTGTGTGTGTGTGTGTGTGTGTGTGTGTGTGTGTGTGTGTGTGTGTGTGTGTGTGTGTGTGTGTGTGTGTGTGTGTGTGTGTGTGTGTGTGTGTGTGTGTGTGTGTGTGTGTGTGTAGAGTATACACCCCTTCACCACTGGATAGAAGGACTGACCCAAAACAATTGAATGGCAAAAACAAAGAGAGGGGGTATGGGGAAAGAGCGGAGGGAGGAGGAGGGCGGGGGACCTGCCCCTTTTGCCCCCCAAGCGTAGTCCTTTTGTATGCAGATACCCCCAACAATAAATCCATTACTGAGGTGGTCTAATCTGTGTGGCCAGCTAATAGAGACATTGTCTGCCCTGGAAGAGGATTACTTTAATCTAGTAATGGTCTGCCTTGGCCTATGTTAGGGGAGCATGGGGCCATGAGGACCCCCTTTGTCCAGTGGGGCAGTTGCCCCCATTCTCCCTAATTCCCCCCACTGCCCTCTCTGCTTTGTCTACTGTACTCAAGCCATCTGGAGAAAACCAAAAACAAAAAAAGCTGCTCCACCACAACAGTAGTCTTCTCACAATCATCAAGGATATGAGAATTGAGAATACTAATCAAAGTCTGATAAGTAATTTCAAATTAAGTTTCAAAAGGTGTTTAAGAGAGGAGGAATCCCAAGCAATATATTTAAGTGGGTTTCATGGCTTTAAAATAAAAACATTAAAAAATACATCACCGCCTGGGGAAATGGCGTAAAAGAAGTGTAGGGGGACAATGGTTCAGTCGGTGTGATGTTTATGTGAGAATGCAGCCCGGAGGCACTGTCGTTGAACAAAGAGTTGATGAGATGCCAAACATATAAAGGTCTCAGCCATTTGCAAAAAGCTGTATGACAATAACATTGCCATAAAATGCGCATAAACAAAACATAAAACGCTTAATTGAACTAAATTATTTTATTTATTTATTAAGTCACCCTTAAATCTTTTCAGAAAATGTGACATCCCACCATGTTTCCCAAAGCCAAAATGGTAGATCTAGTATTTTCGTAGTACCGTATCCAGAAGAGAAACTTGATATTGTTGTGCCTTTACTGTAAAATATATTCAATTAAATTGGTTATCTAAAGTTGGAAGGCGTGCAAAAAGATCAAATGCGTCATGCAGGTTTACTCAAAGAATGTGTGTGGGCTCGGAAGCTTTCTTGGTGCCCACCATTCAATGAGGGACAGCTTGCCAAATCCCATACACTTCTAGATCCGCCTTCCCTCAGGAGCCAACGCTGGGTTAAACTAGTTCTGAACATAGTCTGTAGAATGACTCACGCACACACAACAGCAGAGAGACATGACAGAAATGCAGAATCTGGACTGGGACTGGGCAGTGAGCAAGAGTGCAAGCTACAGATATAGGATCTTAATTTGAGCCAGTTTGCTATAGCAGAAAAATAATCCTGCAGCACAGGAAATGTGAATTATTATTATGTGGATTATAATTAATATAATGTTTTTGTAGGGATTGATCCATTTTTCATTGGGGCCAATAAATAATTTTTAAGTGTAAATTAGAAACTTTAAACCTTGAGGACACTACAGTTTGCATCTCCTGCCATGCAGGAAAATTCCTGCAACAACAGGATGATGAAATTAAGATACGACATCTGTATATTGGGTGCCCACGTTGGTGGTAAGAAACAGGTCGGTTTTCAATAATTGTATATGTGCTTATTCACTCCATTGTTGGTAAATAGCAGTTTCTTTCTCCCAGACAGACCAACCGCCACATCGGGGGATTTGGAATAGACGTTTACGCAAACACAGCCAGGCCAGTGACAATGCCAGACACCGCACCGTTCTAGCATCTAAAAGAATATGCCAACCAATTACACTGTTGGGTCATTGACACCTTTGTACACTACTGAAATGTTTTATTATTTACAATGGTGTTCTACCCCGGCCAAACCCGGACGATGCTGGGCCAATTGTGCGCCCGCCCTATGGGACTCCCAATCACGGCCGGATGTGATACAGCCTGGATTCAAACCAGAGACTGTAATGATGCCTCTTGCACTGAGATGCAGTGCCTTAGACCACTGCGCCACTCGGGAGCCCTAAATTGAGGTACATGTCATCACATTTGTGTATTGGATAGAGATAGGATAGGAGGCAGATTAAATAGGAGGCTGTTTATGTGTGTTCCTACAGGTGTAGGATCTTAATGCGAACAGGCGAACATTCCTGTAATGCAGGAAATTAAAAGCTAGTAGTATATTTAAAAAAAACTTCTGAAGTTTGTAATTTCCACTTTGAAATTTCAGACTTGATATTTCCTTTTGAAAAATGGATCAACCCCTACAAAAATTCACATTTCCTGTTGCTGCAGGATTATTTTCCTGCTTTAGCAAACTGGATCAAATTAAGATTCTACATCTGTATGCTATTCAATTCCCCTGGGTGATGCCAACTTCCTTAGTTCGCTGTATAAGTTATGCTAGGCTCTCCTGACTTTGTGCATCATGTAGTTGTTGTTGGTTGCAGCTGAGATAGACTGGCAGGCTAGTCATCTCTGACACTTCAGTTTCATCTCGGAAACGGTCAAGACCACTGCGTCAGTGGATGAGCATCCTGCTGTCTCAGTCCAGTCATGACATATGGGCACCTTCTGGGCAGCGTGATGGCTTCCAATGAACACTTGGCCCAGGAACAGATGGCAAAGGTGTACTTTCTACTGACCCTCTGCCCACTGCAGTGCCCAGTTCTCATCAAATGTGCTGATCGCTGTTAACCCTGTGCCCATTAATGTGCCTTGCACATGAAGACTCCCAAACAACTCCCTCTAGCATGGCACAGAAAGGGGGGATGGCGAGTTCAACTACACCCGTTTCCCCCACGTCAACAAACTCCAAACCAGATGGATCTGTGACAAATCCATTTAGATCCAGTCGAATGACTTAAGCTCTTCTCTGACCTTTCCAACTCTGGAGCGGTGGTCATCTTAAGGTGAATTTCAGCTCAGAGAATTCATAAAAAAAAACATATTGTAGAAATCAATAGAGAGTTTAAACGTCTGTTTGCTCGGTCATTTGCGCAGGGTCAAACGCAGCTAAATCCCCTTGAAATGTGCTTTTAATACAACAGCATACGGTATTGTTCTATCGTTAGGCAAAGGCCATATTGAACGCCCAAAGTGTAATGCGTCTGTCAATGAAAAGTTCCCAGAGTCAATTAAGCGAAAACTTGACTTTGAAACGGCCTCTCGGCTGGCAGGCAGCGGGCTCCTGGGGAAGAGGACAACACAACAAAATAAATGGAATAATAAAGCAGCCGTCAGTAGAACTATAAACAGCACCATATTCACCGAGCCTGACCCCACACGAGTTCCCTTGGGGACAAGAATGGGAGTTGATCTATTTTCACAACTGCAACTCATTTCCAAACAACATGCTTCTGAGATAACCTGAACAAATCGAAGGAATTCTGTAATCACAGTATAACCCGGTTACAGGACTCCGATTCAACGCGTAATAATCGACCTCGCACATCTAGGAAATACATCTTGCCTAATACTCCTACACTTGCCTAACAGTTTGGGAACTAACAGAATCTGACAGACGGTCGAGGTCAGTAGGAGGGTCTGGTGCATTTAACAGTGTGGTGGTATAGCCCGCGCAGATAGTGATCTGTATCCATGAGAGATAATGGAGCTTGATTAGTCACAATGGTCGGAGTGGGATTTTATTGTTCTATTGTAAACCTGGATGCTTCTTCTGTAACCCAGGACACACAATGGCCCTGCAGATGCCCCAGCATTCATTAGCATGGGGGCAGGGGTAGTATGTGTGTGGTGGGGGGGACAGTTCCTCACACCACCTGTTGTCATGTCCTCTTGACCCCCATCCTCTCCAGACACACACACACACACACCACTGGCCACAGGCCACCAGCACGGGCCTCAGTCTCATTAGCCCCAGTCTGGTCTTATTAATTCATGATCCTCTGAGGAGGACAGGTTTGGCCGGTGGGCCCAGCTCATTGACCACCAGACGGAAGGGGGACCAGAGGGACCAGCCAGAGGGTCCTGGCCTCACCTTGGCCATCTGACCCCTCCTTTTGTGTTTAGCCCCCCTGGACATAGTCCTGTCCTCTGCCCTTTCCTCAGCCCCCACAAGCCTGGCAGCAGGCACATTGATTCCATTAGTTAAGCCTGGACACACAGGAGGGCTCAAACAGTCTAAACTCAAAAAACAGACCGATCCAGAGAGATCAACTCCTAGACTAACCAACTCAGAGACTAATTAAGAGACAGGGCAACTCAGAAACAGACTAGCTCAGAGAGATCTACTCCTGAAGGGCTTCAAAGAGAGAGAAGACCATATCTTCTAGCACAGTACCAGTGGGCACTTTAAGTGGAAACACATTGGCACACAAAGGCATTTGACATAGCTGATCCCTGGAGACCAGATACTTGGAGAACTACCTCAGGTAGTTGACTTTCAGACTGGCAAAGCCAGTTGTAACCGAAAAGTTTTATCGAAACGGGTGCTTTCACGATCAGAGTGAAAGAAAACAGGCAATTGCCACTCGTCCAATTACGAGCAAAAAAAAAAAAAAGATTTCTCAAAGATCTCTTGAAGAGGGCAACAGAGAAAATGCATCAACGGATACAAATTGCTTTGGAACCACTGATTGGTACACCTGGCAAGAAAATATGTCATAATCTGCTGAACTCTACAGGCCGGGGCCTGTATTTCTGCTCTTAGCTGGACGTGAGGTTGGAAATTGCTCAGTGTGGAGCGTGAAGCAGTTATGGAGCACCATTTCCCATATTGGCCCTGACCCATCGGATTAATAACAGAGGGCAGCCAGCCTGGAGCTGCCTGAGGAGAGCGTGCCCTGTAGCAGCTTGGCCATTTGAAGAGGGGAGGAGGGCAACTCAGACACCCTTATCTGCCAAGTAACCCCCTTCCTAATCCCTTAAAACCTCCAAATACATTTTCTGGAGGAGCGGTGTGTGTGTGTGTGTGTGTGTGTGTGTGTGTGTGTGTGTGTGTGTGTGTGTGTGTGTGTGTGTGTGTTTGTGTGTGTGTGTGTGTGTGTGTGTGTGTTTGCGTGCGTGCACATCTTACTTCCGGAGCATTGGCCCCAGGGCTGTCTCGTGGTTGGGGTCGCCCAGAGAGGAACCACTCTCCTCTGAGATGGTTGGGAGTTTTAGGGTGAACGATATTGGCCAGGGCTAAGCTCCATAAAAGGAGGGTTGAAAGCATTTGACTTTCACTGCTCCCTCCTGTTTTGAGGGACAGTCTGTCATGGGGCAAAGACGGCCTTCACAATAATTGAATTGTGTACATTGCTGTTTACTGGGGCTCTCCAACCCTGTTCCTGGAGAGCTAGCCTTCTGTTAGTTTTCGCTCCAACCCCAGTTGTAACTAACCTGATTCAGCTTAGTAACCAGCTAATTATTAGAATCAGATTGCTAGATTGGGGTTGGAGTGAAAACGTCCTGGACAGTAGCTCTCCAGAACAGGGTTGAAGAGCCCTGCTGTATACAAACAGTTTGTCGGATAAGAAAGAGTGAGCAAATGGCAGCTCTTGAAAAAGGAATGGGGTAACTGTAGCCTACCAGGCTTCATTCTAAAGCACTGAAAACCAGGCAACCAATACAAACCAAGAAACTATCCTCAACTCATATCAGGGAAAACTATTCATAAAACAGCAACAACAAAAAATACTGAAATACGCAAATTACCCGTTGTGTTATCAAACGGAATTACATAATGAAATCCTAATGCAATAGCGCATCGGCTAATCTAATAGTGAAATCAAATTGGCCGTCCACGTTTTATTTGAGCAGAGCAGATTGCAGCAGTGCCCTGTTGTGAAAAGCTGCCATTCTCACAGGGTTTTCTATAGTGTGTGATGTGTGTGTGTGTGTGTGTGTGTGTGTGTGTGTGTGTGTGTGTGTGTGTGTGTGTGTGTGTGTGTGTCCGCGCATGCTTGTGTCTGGGTGGCGCGAATGTGTGTGTGTGTGTCATGATTTCAGGAGCTAACATCTGTTACCTGGAAACAGCCACTTGTTGGCTGTTCTATCTTCACTTTCCAGTGACAGTTGTTACATTTTGCTTGTGCTAAGGATTGCCTCTCCTCTCTGTCAATGCTATGCAGTGCTATACTTTATCAATTTCTGCCAACTTGGCTCAAACACACCTCTCTATCCTCAAAAGCCAAAATGGCCAAGGCACTTACTTGCCACTTCCAGTGACGCGTTGCGACTGACGGCCTCGCCTAGGTAGTTGCGTGCCACGCACACATAGACCCCCTCGTCGGGTTTGCTCCGTCGACCATGGACGATACGCAGAAAGAACAGGGAGCCGCTGGGCAGCAGCATACGGTGGGAGCGCGGATCTTCCCTATCCGTCTCCACTCGTTCGCCATCTTTGTACCACTCCACCATGGGGCTAGGACGCCCCTCTGCCTTGCAGTTGAGGGTGGCCGGCTCGCCCTTGGACACGATCAGGTCAGAGGGGTGCTCCACGATTCGCGGAGGGGCATCCTCCAACCTGGGTCGGGATCCTGGAATAGAGAGAGCGGGTAAAGAATTAAGTGTACTCTGTTGTAGAGGTCTTGACGGTTTCAACAGACCCAAAATTCCGAGACCTGACCCAGAACAGATCCAGACTTTTGTCTTGGATCTGGATTGGGGTCTGATATAATTGGGTCTCGGATATGTGCAATTAAAATTGATTTACCGACTGAACCCAATTGGACCTGTCCTCTGTTAATTTAGTGTTAGTAGGATGAGAACTGAGCAATTACAATTCAATAAAACGTATAGCTTATGTCCAGCTGAAACTGGTTCTGGCTGCTCACCTCACATGCACCTGCTGCTGAGGAGAGAGAGAAGAGAGAGAGTAAAAGGAGCCCTGGCCTAGGCTACTGTTGATTGCGATCATGGAGTAGTTTTTCATTGAAGTATAACAAAAGTTGGAGGAGAAAGAGTATAGTGAAAAGTATCTGACAAGGTTAATGCCTTTGGGGACAAATGTTTATATTGTAGTGGACAAAGAGGAGAAAAACATTGCCACGGCCAAATTGCCACGGCCAATTTTCTACCTTTTCATTTATTTATTTTCGTATTTATTATCAATTGTTTAGTAATTATTATCATCATTGTAAATTATTATTATAATTATTATTATTATAGGCCTATGTAATAATGTAAAACTGTTATTTAAATATCCTATGCCAAAAGTGTTTTGTTTCATTTTGTTGAGAAATTTAATTGACTAAATTCAGTTGTGTCTTTTAAATTTGGTGCTCCGTTTAGTTTAAGGTTAAAAGTAGGCCTGTTGTAATATAAATAGCATTAGCCTATTGCTGTCATTGGTTGGGTAGGCCTACAGTAGATAATCATCTTTGTTGGTAATAGCTGCAATATAGGCCTAGACTGTTCAAAACTTTTTTTAAGGTTTCATTGAGCCATTTTTATTGGCCAAATGAAGTTCCAGCTGGAATGTTGTGTTGCCACAATATAATACAATTACCGGAAGGCCTACTATGCTACTCACACTCAAACCATGAAAAGGAAAAACCAAAGAGGGCAAGATGCAAAACTTAATTTAATGCTGCAATATAATAACCTGATGTAATTTTTTTTGTTGATATTACCCTAAAAGATAAGCAACTTTAATGAAGGTTTGGTGTGGTATGGCTATTATTAGGCTTAGCTACTGCAGGCCTATGAAGGCAGTGCAAACTGGCTGAGGAGTATTTTTCTCTGCTCTGCTGAAGGGTATTTTTCTGCACTCATACTGGAGTAATAAAGGTCTTGTGAAATGTACATATATTTGGGGGATTTATCAGGGGGTGCACCCTAAGCTCCCCTGAGAATTCAGACCCCTTGACTTTTTCCACATCTTTTTACATCACAGCCTTGTTTTAAAAATGATTAAATATTTTTCCCCCTCATCAATCTACACACAACACCCCATAATGACAAAGCAAAAACAGTTTTTTTAGACATTTTTGCAGATCTATTAGGAAAAAACCCTGAAATATTACATTTACGTAAGTATTCAGACCCTTTACTCAGTACTTTGTTGAAGCACCTTTGGCAGTGATTACAGCCTCAAGTCTTCTTGGGTACGACACTACAAGCTTGGCCCACCTGTATTTGGGGAGTTGAATTTCGATCAGGTTCAAGTCCAGCTTTGTTTGGGCCACTCAAGGACATTCAGAGACTTGTCCCGATGCCACTCCTGCATAGTCTTGGCTGTGTGCTTAGTGTAGTTGTCCTGTTGGATGGTGAACCTTTGCCCCAGTCTGAGGTCCTGAGCGCTCTGAAGCAGGTTTTCAACAAAGATCTCTCTGTACTTTGCTCTGTTCATCTTTCCCTCATTCCTAACCAGCAGTCCCTGCCACTGAAAATCATCATGGTGCCACCAGCATGCTTCACCGTAGAGATGGTGCCAGGTTTCCTCCAGACGTGACGCTTGGCATTCAGGCCAAAGAGTTCAATCTTGGTGTCATCAGACCAGAGAATCTTGTTTCTCATGTCTGAGAGTCCTTTAGGTGCCTTTTGGCAAACTCCAAGCGGGCTGTCATGTGCCTTTTACTGTGGAGTGGCTTATGTCTGGCCTGATTGATGGAGTGTTACAGAGATGGTTGTCCTTCTGGAAGGTTCTCCACAGAGGAATACTGGAGCTCTGTCAGAGTGACCATCGGGTTCTTGGTCACCTGCCTGACCATGCCCCCCCCCTGCCGATTGCTCAGTTTGGCTGTGCAGCTAGCTCTAGGAAGAGTATTGGTGGTTCCAAACTTCTTCCATTTAAGAATGATGGAGGCCACTGTGTTCTTGGGGACCTTCAATGCTGCAGAAAGGTTTTGGTACCCTTCCCCAGATCTGTGCCTCGACACAATCCTGTTGCTTGTTTATTGGTGGCGCTGGCAAAGCCCAGTTGGAGGTTTCTTTCTCTCTCTATTTCTACTTTCAGATTTGGGTCTGTTTTCCACCTTTCGAAACGGGTCTCACTGTCCTCGGATCCATTTGGAATGGGTCTCGTTTAAAAAACATACATATTTATGCAGGTAGAAAAGCCACGGATCCATTTCGGAACGGATCCAACTTTTTGGACCGGCGAAGACCTCTACTCTGTTGTATGACTTGACTTGATTCATTTTAGCCCCTAGTGGAGGGATAGGGGGTTAAGTATTACTGTAATAGAGAATGTTGTCAGTAACTAGGCTAAAGTGGGAGAGGGGAAACAGCTCCTTGAGCGTGCACTCGCCTACAGGGGAGGTTGGGAGAGGGTTGGTGCTAATCACAATGTGGTAAAAGGAGAGGGTTCATTTCCCTGTGAGCTCCACCAAGCCCTCGAACATGGCCTCTTTTTACAGTAGAGACACTCCACACAAGGGCTGAGTGGGCGGCACACAACAGAATAAACAAGTCAACAACCCACACATTCAATTTTTGCTCCCCTAACAGTCGACACTCAAACACGTCAACAACACGTGAAAAACACATTTTCATCATTCAAACTGTCAGTTCTGAGAAAACGAAGACAAGTTGAGTAATGTTCTCCACATGTGTCACTATTCTGCATTCATATCAACTTGATGGCTGAGAAATTACATGCTCTAAATTCAACTATCAAACAAAATGCATCTCCGGCTCAGAGGGGAGACGCATGAAACGTATCAATAAATTAAAGTGTCCCGGGTTTTTAGAAATTCACAGAAAGGAATGTGGGGGGACTGCCGATGGTTTTGTTTTGCATAAGAGAGAGAGTGAGAGACAGAGAGAGACACAGAGAGAGCGAGAGAGAGATATACAGAGACAGAGAGAGAGACGGAGAGATATACAGAGACAGAGAGAGAGACAGAGAGATATACAGAGAGATATACAGAGACAGAGAGATAGAGAGAGAGATATACAGAGACAGAGAGAGAGATATACAGAGACAGAGAGAGAGATATACAGAGACAGAGAGACAGAGAGACAGAGAGATATACAGAGACAGAGAGATAGACAGACAGACAGACAGAGAAAAGGTCATTCCATGCAGCAGGTTTTGTTGCTGGAGTGCTTTGAAATTGCTTCCCTCTCTTTCTCCCAATTTGATTGACAGTGTGTTGGCGAGACAATTATGGATGAATAACAACAACGGCGCAAAGACTAGCACTGTTGGGCGAGAAGGAATTTTCCACAGAGAGTCCTTTTAGGGATGACACAGGGAGATGACACATATCTCTCCCGATATTTGTCTGAATAATTACTGAGATGCACCGATGCCAATTATTACGGTTTTGATGACTTTGTTGTTGTTTTTTATTTCACAACAGTTAGGGACGCCAAAAGTTTTTTTTTGTCGGCAAACCAAGATGGAAGATGGGGCTCTCAAGAGTTCTCCACAGGGCCAGGTGTGAAAATGTGGGTTCCAACCGTGTCTGATAACAACTGATAAGAGGGCGGCAAATGCCTTTCCCTCCACGGTCGAATACTCCAGGGTTATAGGATTAACAAGTCAAAGGTAGAAGGCATTTAGTTGATGGAGGAGATACAGACTATTGTATTGAGTGATGGACCCTCACTCAAACCAATTATCTTCTTATAGAAGGAACGTGTGGACTCTTGATGTAAAGGAAATGGTGGTAGATGGACTTTTGAAGGAATTTCGAGTCAGATGTAAAACATCAATTTTCATGCGATAGCTTGACCTGCAGTGTGTGACTAACATCTCAGTGTATCATGGGCCTTTACCATACAGAATGATAGGCCTTTCAAAGCAAACTCTCGAACTGGCTGCTTAATGCTTGCATACTGCCTCCGTCATTTATTTTGTATCAAACCTTTTTTTTAACTAGGCAAGTCAGTTAATTAAGAACAAATTCTTATTTACAATGACGGCCTACCAAAAGGCAAAAGGCCTCCTGCGAGGACGGGGGCCTGGCATTAAAAATACAAATAAAATATGACAAAACACGCAAGAGAAGATGAGAGACACCACGACACTACATAAAGAGAGACCTAAGACAACAACATAGCATGGCAGCAACACATGACAACACAGCACAACATGGTAGCAGCACAAAACATGGTACAATCATTATAGGGCACAGACAACAGCACAAAGGGCAAGAAGTTAGAGACAACAATACATCACACAAAGCAGCCACAACTGTCAGTAAGAGTGTCCATGATTGGGTCTTTGAATGAAGAGACGGAGATAAAACTGTCCAGTTTGAGTGTTTGTTGCAGCTCGTTCCAGTCGCCAGCTGCAGTGATCTGAAAGGACGAGCGACCCAGGGATGTGTGTGCTATGGGGACCTTTAACAGAATGTGACTGGCAGAACGGGTGTTGTATGTGGAGGATGAGGGCTGCAGTAGGTATCTCAGATAGGGGGAGTGAGGCCTAACAGGGTTTTAAAAATAAGCTTCATCCAATGGGTCTTGTGACGGGTATACAGAGATGACCAGTTTAAAGAGTACAGAGTGCAGTGATGTGTCCTATAAGGACCATTGGTGGCAAATTGGATGGCTGAATGGTAAAGAACATCTAGCCGCTGGAGAGCACCCTTACCTGCCGATCTATAAATTATGTTTCCGTAATCTAGCATTGGTAGGATTGTCATCTGAATCAGGGTTAGTTTGGCAGCTGGGATGAAAGAGGAGCGATTACGATAGAGGAAACCTAGTCTAGATTTAACCTTAGCCTGCAACTATGATATGTGCTGAGAGAAGGACAGTGTACCGTCTAGCCATGCTCTCAAGTACTTGAAGTGACTACCTCAAGCTCTAAACCCTCAGAGGTAGTAATCACACAAATGATGTCAATTAGCCTGTCAGAAGCTTCTAAAGTCATGACTTAATTTTCTGGAATTTTCCAAGCTGTTTAAAGGCACAGTCAATTTAGTGTATGTAAACTTCTGACACACTGGAAATAATCTGTCTGTAAACAATTGTTGGAAAAATGACTTGTGTCATGCACAAAGTAGATGTCCTAACCGACATGCCAAAACTATAGTTTCTTAAAAATACATTTGTGGAGTGGTTGAAAAACAAGTTTTAAATGACTCCAACCTAAGTGTATGTAAACCTCCAACTTCAACTGTAGATGTTATGCAAAGGTTTTTAAAAGAGAAGATACCATTGCCTGAGATTGAGGTAAATGTCATGTTTGGGTTTGCATAACTAGAAATGGAGAAAAATATTAGGCAAATGTTTAGAAATGCAAACGTCTAAAGGCCAAGAGATGAAGCTCAATGTTATTAAAGAGAGGTGTTCAAATGGCAAGGTGACCTCAACATTGAACGACTTCTCCAATTACAACTTGAAAAATTGGGAGAGGACCGTAGACAATCAGAAAATAGGCCTATACTTGACTGACCGGAGAGAGAGTAACTGCCATACCTAGGCTTTCTATGGACTTATTACCACCTGGCTGTGGTTTACAGGGACAAGAGAGCATCGGCTTCGAAGCTTAATGTGAGCTCATGAAACCATGGAGCTGAGCTTCTCAGCCTTTTATCAGATAGGAATGACAGTGTCTGTAAAAAAGCTGTTGAATGCCAGTCCAAATTCCACAAACCTGAACATGTAAATAGGGGGCAGCTCAAGACACAAGAGTGTGGTTGTGTTGTGTTGACACTGTAATGTCTCTTCTCCAAAGGCACACACATGTCTATAGTTACTGGGTATCCTAGATTAACCTGAGCAGAAGCATTTGGGAATTGAATGTACTGTAAGACAGTGATGAGCAGTTTTGTCTTTAACGGATACAAGGATTATTTTATTTACATTTTAGTCATTTAGCAGATGCTCTTATCCAGAGCGGGCATTCAACTTCAGATAGCTAGGTGGGACAACCACATATCACAGGCATAGAAAGTAGATTTTTCCTCAATAACCTAGCTGTCAGTAGAGTCAGAGCTAGAAGGGGTGGGGATGGTAAAGTGCGAGTGCTGGTTGTGTTTTTAAAGGTGAGGAGGAGGATTATTTAAGATATTGTTTGAAGAGGTAGGGTTTCAGATGTTTTTGGGAAGATGGGCAGGGACTCTGCTGTCCTAGCTTCAGGGAGAAGCTGGTTCCACCATTGGGGTGCCAGGACAGAGAAGAGCTTGGACTGGGCTGAGCGGGATCTGCCCTCTCGTAGGGGTGGGAGGGTCAAGAGACCTGAGGTGGCAGAACGGAGTGCTCGGGTTGGGGTGTAGGGTTTGAGCATAGCTTGTAGGTAGGGAAGGCAGTTCCTCTTGCTGTTCCGTAGGTAAGCACATTGGTCTTGTAGTGGATGCGAGCTTCGACTGGAAGCCAGTGGAGTGTGTTGAGGAGCGGGGTGACAAGGGAGAACTTGGGAAGGTTGAAAACCAGGCGGGCTGCTGTGTTCTGGATAAGTTGCATGGGCTTGATGGCACAAGCGGGGAGCACAGCCAACAGCGAGTTGCAGTAGTGCAGACAGGAGAGAACATGTGCCTGGATTAGGACCTGCGCCACTAACTGTGTGAAGTAGGGTCGTACTCTACGGATGTAGTAGAGCATGAACCTACAGGAGTGGGTCACTGCTTTGATGTTTGCAGGGAACGACAGGGTGTTGTCCAGGGTCACACCAAGGTTCTTTGCACTCTGGGAGGGTGACACTGTGGAGATGTCAACCGTGATGGGGTGTTCTTTGAGTGTATAAAGGAACAGATGTTTATCAAATCATTCCAAAGTCTGCTCTGATATCACACTATGGTTGCTGCAAACCCTCAAAAAATATATACAAATAGCCTCATGAGTAGATGCTATACAACATGGTCATCCCCACTAAGAATCCACAGCAAGCTATAGTGACTGATTAGACGCAAAGGATGAGAGTGAATTTGAGTCTTACATGCTTGTCGAGTCAGACTTAAAATGACAGGGACAAACGCTAAGCTAAGCACAAAATGACCCCGATGGGGCACGATCAGCATCAGGGTGAGCCCAAAACATCAGGACTGTGTCAATGTTATTAGAGTGAGAGTGTGCTAATACACACCCAGCAAACTAAAATCAGTTATGTAAAGGTTCCCAGAACATTTGATAGGCCACGGCAAATGTTCTCATAACACAAAAACTGTCCAGTCGCAGTGACGATTACAGAATGCTTGTATAACACATTCTCCTGATGTTGCAAGAACGCATTTCATCTGTTCTTTAAAGGTTCCCTGAATGTTTCATTAGGTTGTGGGAACAGTCTGGTGAGAAAATTGTGGGGACATCAGAAAAGAAATGTTGTCAAAACACAAAAACTGTCCAGTTATGCGGATGATGCTACAATGTTTATTTTAGGGTGCAAAAAACATCTGCCTGATGTTGCAAGAACATTCCCAGAACAGCCTTTCCGAGTTCGTTAAAGGTTCACAGAACATGTAATTAGGTTGTGGGAACAGTGTGGGTACATTACAAGAGATAGTTTCCCAAACCACAAAATATGCTCAGTTGTGATGACATTCATTCAATGAATGGAGGCGCTCAGAAAAATACAAGAACATATTCCTGATACTGAAAAAAAATACAATGGAAGAGAGTTTCCCTGGTGGCACAGAGGATGAAAGACCTGGCTTGGGAACCAAATATTGCAGGTTCAAACACCAGATGTGCAAATTGTCAACTTATGAAGTGTAAAAAGAAGATGGTTGTGTTTGTATGATTAAATGCTGTTAAAATGTCATATGAATGAAAATATGCTGTGTCTCTCTATATCCCTTACAACACACTCCTCAAATGCAATTTTCCATTAAATCTGGAGAGAAACATAATGGGAATGTATTCTAATTGGCATGCTGAGAATGTTTTGGAAAAACTTAAATAGAACATGTTTTTGAAATGTTCTGTGCACCTCCATTCGTTGTATGAACGTCATCACAACTGAGCGTGTTTTGGGAACCTAGCTCTTGTAATGTACCCACTCTGTCCCCACAACCTAATGAAACATTCTCGGAACCATTAAAGAACAGCCAAAATGTGTTACAGGAACATTCTTGCAACGTCAGGGAAATGTTTTATATAAAAACACAAACTTTTGGGGGAATGTTCTGTGCTGGTTGTTACAGATGTTGTGCACAACATTTTTGTGAATGTTAAAACATTCCAAGGATATTTCATCTAAAAAAAAAGAAGAAAAAAATCCTAATCCTAATGTTAGATAAAACCCTAACTAGAACTTAATGGGAATCTTAGCTAATGTTCTGGGAATATTCCCAGTTTGCTGGACAGTCGGAAACAGCGTGACTTCATCCCAAATCTCTTAGACTTAGACCTATTTAAGCTGGGGAGTTGATCTAAGCCTAAGAGAATACTGCAGCGTTGTCTTGCATGGGAGAGTGGGAGAGAGGGAGGGAACAGAGTCTTGATCAGATTTCAAATGTCATTCTATAATGGAGAATGAAAAACTGCTGAGGCATCTCGCGTTCCTCATCTTCAGGTTAACAAGTGGGTTGGTCTGACCTTGTCGTCTGAAACAAGAGAGTGTGCCAGCATCCAGAGTGGATTCTATCTCCCTGCCAACTCCCTCCACTATGTATTTCATCATGTCTGTCCGAGTGGGCTTTTAGCAGCTAAACAGATTGATCTACTTCTCTGGGGAAGAAAACTTAATCTGCACATCACCCAACTCCCCAAATCACTTAAGTACTCACTTGTCCGACATTCTGATGAAAGATAGGCCTAGAGGGAAAAGTAATTTGCATGTAAGGTCACAGGGCTAACGTTGTTCGAGATATAAAAAGAGAGGCTAGCAATTTAGCGCAACCTCCCACAAATGGCACAAAGATCATATTCAACCTTGTCTTGATGTATTCTAAGGAGTCAACTCAAAGAAGTAATGTCATTCAAATATGGCCAAACACTATAGGCCTAATATTTTTTACTGTTATCTAGGTTTTTACTCAGCCCAATTTGTATGTACCTGTATATAATCCTGATAACCGTATATACCTGTATATAATCCTGATAACCGTATGTACCTGTATATAATCCTGATAACCGTATGTACCTCTATGATTTATGACTATTTACTGTGCGCAAAGTTGCCTTTTGTATCGCACGGTTTTGAATTGTTTCCACAGCCACCATGCGTCATGGTCATGTGAGGTGTATTCTGTGTATATATTTTTGGATGTGGCACTCAGGGCGTTTGACTTGACAAAGATCCACGTTGGATTGAAACATTGTCCTATAAAGGTGGTAAATTGGGAGCATATACAGTCTGCAGGCCTCTATTCTTTTTCATGTGTCCTTTATTAGCCCAGCACCTACTATACATTTTTTTTAAGGATGTGCGTATGACAAATAACTTTTCTAAAGACAATTTTCCCCCCCACACATTCACTTCAGGAGCAAAAAAAAATCTATCATGGCTTGACTTGGAAAACAGTTCCTTTTTAAATCTCCATGACAACAGGGTTGGCAATTTAATAATTGCCTTCTTCATTCAAGCACGTGCGAAAGCCTTGAGATCAACACCCTTTCGATCACCAACGTACAGAAGACTAATTGATACAGCTAACTTCCCAACCCTCCCCCACACAACTAGTTTGTTTGCTAACCACCCCTCACACCTCCAAAGTAATCTTATATGGCAGTTATGACATGAGGTACTGTAAGGTATGTGAGAAGACTCTTGTTTTCGTCTCCCTGCCAGGCAAACCTGAGCACAAAACACTGATGACATCTTAGCTCAGTCGGAGTCAGCCGTGAAAAATGCCTTAAAATTCCACCGGAGGAACTTGAGAATAAATCAGGCTTGGGATACCTATCAGAACACAGCACCTCAAATCCTTAACACCCTGTGGGGCTAAAAAGAGAAGATTAATCCATGCATTGGCTTACCATTTGAAAAGTCGGCTAAGCTAACCCCCTGCTTTCCACGCAACTCCCTTGAATAGAAATTCTGACTTCAAGTGTCCACAGCTGGAAGGAGCTTTTCACATAGGAATTCCAGTATGGCAGCTACTATAGATGTGAGCACTTTCTGAGAGCGTAGCCCTTTATACTTGTACATGTATATGGGTTAAAATTGCAGATTTGGGCACTAATAAGCACCTAAATTGGAACATAGTGGCTGTACAGTAACATGCTATATATGATGTCAGAGCCCTTATGAACTTGAGCACGGTGTGTGACAAGAAGTTGCCCCCATCCTTCTCGGTAATTGTTGTCTGAGGGAAATGCTGTAAATTAAGATGGCATGTTGATCATTATAATAAATACCGTTTGATGCCATAGAAGAAAGCCAAACATCAGTGAGTCCAAATGTGCACTTTATATCTCCAAATCATAAAACTCATTTCATATACAGTGTCAACGTTTATGATCACTACGTTTGATGTACAGTTTCAAGATGACATGTCATCATACCCTGGGGTCGTTCTGAACAGAATGAGCCTATGTTTGTTTAATGTGAAGACAATTTGCCGCGGCACTCCCACCTGAATGCACTCCTGAATGTGACGCACCTTTCTATGCGCACCAAAATTACAATCTGTTTCTCTGAATTCCCATGTGAAAGCCTAACACTGTAAGTTAATATTTTACAACTTAAGCTAGTCATGTTGGCAATAGAACAAGCCTTCAAATCATGCCCACCTGACCCAGATTGGGATTAATAATGGACCGTTTTTTAGATTGCGTAAACAACACCAGTAAATGTCTGCCGGCGGGGGATGCAGGGTTGTGTTCCAAACGAAACAACTACAAGTGTGCTTGCTGTAGTTCCTCAACCGCACAGCTAGGAGAGTTCAAAAAAGTACCTTGTAGTTGAATACTCTTCTTTGTGTCATACAAGTGCACTGAAATTGCTTAGGGACTGTGCACACTTTAGAGAGGTTTGTGGCCTCTTGGAGACACCATTTAGTCCTCCCACTCAAACCCTTTTATTTGTTTTGTCTTCTGTTGCAAATACCCCGCATTTTCCAGAAATAGCCTTATCATGTTACTGAATGTATTCCGAGTATTTTCAGATTTCATTATCAAGAAACATTTTTCAGATCGTCTCCAAACTGTTCCCTTTCAATTGCTACCATGGTTATGCATTTCATATTTCTTCTGTAAGAAACATTTCAATTTAGTCCTATCCATATAGGGTTAAAAAAGGTTATCGACCAGAGGGCAGAGGACTAGAGGAGAGGCATGAGGGGAAAGAGAAAGGGAAACTTTACATCTGCAATTATTTTTTACCAGACTGCCCTCCCCTCCCTCTAAACTGAATTTTGATGTTTTACAGCAGCCCCCCTCTCCCTCCTCCTCCTCTTCTCTTTCGCCTAAGCCTGGGAATTGATTTGTAAATGGCATTCATTTCCTGAAATTAAATTGGGAGTGGGAGTTGGGCGGGGAGTGAGTGTTTTCTCCCCAACCACCTACTCTTTGAGGTTGGGGATAACAAAAAAAGAGGCACTTGCATGAGAATAGAAACGGTGGGCTGTAAAGCCATAGCCTTCATAATTGAGCTTCTATTGAGCTTCTGTTGGATGCAAGGGACTAAATAGAGCTGGGTTAACTGCTCTGGTGTTTTCGTCTGCCTTCTCCCTCTCTCTGTCTTTGAGAGGGGACTAAGGATGGCGTAGGATAAGTGACCAAACTTCCACAACACGTTAACTCCAAAAGATGGTGCTGACTTCCAGGGGAGGGAGGTTCAGTGGCTAAAGCAGTTTACATGTTTTCTGGGCTAAATGTTTGAGCTGAAAATGAGACACCTTGCCATGGAGAGAGGGGCTTTCCCTCCGCCAACTGGAAAAGAAGGTTTAGGTTCATTTTCGTACTCTGAAAGTGTAGTTTCTCCACCAAGATGGTTGAGAGGCTTGAAGTCCATTAAACTTCGATTTACTTCAAAGTAAACTCACTCTGGGAGTCTTTATACTTGGATATTTTAATGTTTACCTTCAAATGTTCTACATTTTACATTTCTCACCCAAAATGGATACCCCCAGTGGCGGTTCTAGCTTAAACGGCTGCCTGGCCGAACCTCCCCTTCAGCCCCCCCCCCCCCCCCCCCCCAAAAAGCACCATTCTGCACAAACTGTAATTTTTATTCAGACATTTGGAACAACACAAATAAATAATCATAACATTAAACTTTATAAATAAAAAAACATGTACAAAAATAAGACTCATAAATATCAAAAAGAAATAACAAAGACAAATAGAAACAAATTTGTGTTGAGTTGGTACTCGAGCATCAATACATTACCCATCCCCCAACACTGTCAACCAAGAGTCAAGACTAAACCAATTCACCTTGGAGGTGTGCAGACTGGTTTTATATTCTTAACCATTTCACACAAACCAGAAAACAATGCAACAATATGTCTGTGAAACTATATATTCACAGTATTATGAATGAATTGTGGTTTATTTGGTAGCATTTCGGAGTGTGACTGATGTTACTAATTGCATTAGTACTGTACAAAGTTAGAGGTGTGCTATAAGATAGATTCCCCCGCTTCATTTTTTTTTGTGCGGGCATCCCGTGGGTGGCTGCCCATGTCGCCTATTCCTAAATCCGCCACTCTATACCCCATTTGTCTTGCCATTTCAGTTAGAAATGTCAATATCATGGTGAACGTATAGCCAACTTGACACTGATGTACAAACAACATTTTATCTAAAGAGTGTGCATCACAGAAGCAATTAGCATCGTAACTCTTATTTCTTTCAAGTGCTCCTTACTCTAGACTAAGACAACAGCAAACAAGTGTAACTGGGTTGGTTATGTTTCCAAGTGCTACTTCAGAATTTGGTTTTCAATGTTTATATATTACTATTGGTTGGTTCAAGTCAGATGTCAATAAGGTGTAATGTCATTGGCTACGCTTGCAGTGTGCAAGTGGAATTCAGCAGGGGAGAACGTACCAGGGTTGGCTATGTTTCCACTTGGCACTGCAGATCTCCCCCTATCTGCAAGCGTAGCCAATGACATAACACCTTATTGACATCTGACTTGAACCAACCAATAGAAATAAATAAACATTGAATAGATATTACTGCAGCAACAGTTGGAAACATAACCAACTCTGTTACACAAGCAAACACTCAAAAGTGTTTAAAAGCTTGAACTCAAAATACAGCAGCCCTGCACTCTCAAGCCAATCAAAAATACTCTAACCGCTGTCTGCTTGGTTTTGGTAGCTTCCAGCAATAACTATTGATTTTCCAAACAGGACTTTGGGGAGAGGCTTGAGAGAACACGAGCAACTCAGCACTTTCCCCTTCCAGCCAGACAATTGCTAGTCTACTACTACTGTCAGTGTTGTAAGTACTAACACTGTCAAGTGCATGTGAGAGAAAGGGAGAGGAGGGGGAGAATGAGAGCGGAATCAGAAGCGAGATACTGACATTGCATGTGCTGAGCTTTCCAGGGCTTGTCACTTTGCATGAAGCTATCATGAAGGCTATTTTTACTGAGCGTGGAGGCAGGGGAGTAAAAGGGATCATGCTAATAAACTGTGAGTGCAACAGTGTAGTCCCCGCTTGGCAGTATCGTGAGACTGCATCCCAGAGTGTAACCCTGGTTTGGGGGTTCCACCGAGACCACATAGGGGAGCTGGCATCAGCTTCGTGTCCCACACAGTTGCAACCAGCGGTCTCTGCATTCTTCTGGATTAAAGACCACACTAGACATGAAGACACACACATACAGCTGTGCACACACCAACTGGCCCTAACTCATATCCTGTCTGACCCATAGACCCCACATATCACCACAGAAGACAAAATGGGCCCAATGTGAAAAACTTCCTGGATATTATCAGGGCAGATATTGAATGGTGTAGTAGGGGGTTGGTGGGAGGGTTATCAAATGTCTGGATACAAAGCTAGTTCCTACACCACTCTGGCATTCTCTAAGTATTTTTTTGCTATCCACAGCAATTCAAGGCAGGCTAACATCCCTATGCTCAGTCAGAGGCCGAGCCTTGATCTCTTTGTTCCTTGGATGCTTAGCACCTGTGTAAAAAATACGAGAGCGAAGGGAACAACAAGGCAAAGAATACAACATAGTTTTAAACTCACTCAAAATTCACCTTAAGAGATTTCTACCTTAGAGTTTCTTCTAAACTGGCAATACTGTTTTATAAGGAATGTGTCCAAGTTTGAATGAAACAGTGCCTGCAAAAGTATTCATCCTCCTAGGCATTTTTACTATTTTGTTGCATTATAACCTGTAATTGAAATAGATTTTTATTTGGATTTCATGTAATGGACATACACAAAATAGTCCAAATTGGTGAAGTGAAATGAAAAATATAACACGTGACAAAAATAACACGTGCGTGCAACCCTTCTTTTTACGCTGCTGCTACTCTCTGTTTATCATATATGCATCGTCACTTTAACTATACATTCATGTACATACTACCTCAAATTGGGCCGCCCAACTAGTGCTCCCGCACATTGGCTAACTGGGCTATCTGCATTGTGTCCCACCCACCACCCGCCAACCCCTCTTTTTACGCTACTGCTACTCTCTGTTCATCATATATGCATAGTCACTTTAACCATTCTACATGTACATACTACCTCAATCAGCCTGACTAACCGGTGTCTGTATGTAGCCTCGCTACTTTTATACCCTCGCTACTTTTATAGCCTCGCTACTGTATATAGCCTGTCTTTTTACTGTTGTTTTATTTCTTTACCTACCTATTGTTCACCTAATACCTTTTTTTGCACTATTAGTTAAAGCCTGTAAGTAAGCATTTCACTGTAAGGTCTACACCTGTTGTATTCGGCGGACGTGACAAATAAACTTTGATTTTATTTTATTTGCATATGTATTCACTCCTTTGCTATGAAGCCCCTAAATAAGATCTGGTGCAACAAATTATCTTCAGAAGTGACATAATTAGTTACATTGCACACAGGTGAACTTTATTTAAGTGTCACATGATCGGTCACATGATATCAGTATATACACCTGTTCTGAAAGGCCCCAGAGTCTGCAACACCACTAAGCAAGGGGCACCATGAAGAACAAGAAGCTCTCCAAACAGATCAGGGACAAAGTTGTGAAGAAGTACAGATCAGGGTTGGGTTATAAAAAAAGATCAGAAACTTTGAACATCCTACGGAGCACCATTACATCCATTATTAAAAACATTTAAAGAATATGGCAACACAACAAACCTGCCAAGAGAGGGCTGCCCACCAAAACCCACAGACCAGGAAAGGAGGGCATTAATCAGAGAGGCAACAAAGAGACCAAAGATAACCCTGAATGAGCTGCAAAGCTCCACAGCGGAGATTGGAGTAGCAGTTCATAGGACCACTTTAAGCCGTACATTTCACAGAGTTGGGCTTTACGGAAGAGTGGCCAGAAAAAAGGCATTGCTTAAAGAAGAAAATAAGAAAACACATTTGGTGTTCGCCAAAGGGCATGGGGGAGACTCCCCAAACATATGGAAGAAGATACTCTGGTCAGATGAGACTAAAATGTAGCTTTTTGGCCATCAAGTAAAATGCTATGTCTGGCACAAACCCAACACCTCTCATCACCCTGAGAACATCATCCCCACAGTGAAGCATGGTGGTGGCAGCATCACACTGTGGGGATGTTTTTCATCGCCAGGGACTGGGAAACTGGTCAGAATTGAAGGAATGATGGATGGCGCAAAATACAGGGACATTTTTGAGGGAAACCTGTTTCAGAGATGTGAGACTGGGACAGAGATTCACCTTCCAGGACAATGACAATGACTGTTAAAGCAACACGAGTGGTTTAAGGGGAAACATTTAAATGTCTTGGAATGGCCTGGTCAAAGCCCAGACCTCAATCTAATTGAGAATCTGTGGTATGACTTAAAGGTTGCTGTACACCAGCGTAACCAATCCAACTTGAAGGAGCTTTATCCTTGAAGAATGGGCAAAAATCCCAGTGGCTAGATGTGCCAAGCTTATAGTCATACCCCAAGAGACTTGCAATTATAATTGCTGCAAAAGGTGGCTCTACAAAGTATTGACTTTGGGGGTGAATAGTTATGCATGCTCAAGTTCAGTTTTTTTGTCTTATCACTTGTTTGTTTCACAATAAAATATATTTTGTATCTCAAAGTGGTAGGCATGTGGTGTAAATGTGGTATAAATCAAATGATACAAACCCCGCAAAAAATCAATTTTAATTCCAGGTTGTAAGGCAACAAAATAGGAAAAATGCCAAGGGGGTGAATATTTTCACAAGCCACTGTAAAGGATGGACATAAAAGGAAATGGCGCAAACAGCAAGCGGAGGAATTCTTTGTGGAGAAAGATCTTCTTCCTGTCACGTCCTGACCTTAGTTCCATTTTTATGTCTCTATTTTAGTTTGGTCAGGGCGTGAGTTGGGGTGGGCATTCTGTTTTGTTCTTGTGTTTATATTTCTATGTGTTTGGCCTGGTATGGTTCCCAATCAGAGGCAGCTGTCAATCATTGTCTATGATTGAGAACCATACTTAGGTAGCCTGTTTTCCCACTTTTGTTTGTGAGTGGTTATTTTCCGTTTCAGTGTTTTCACCAGTGTCGGTTTTCCTTTATTCTCTTGTTCTTTTGTATTCAGTGTTCAGTTTATTAAAGTTATCATGGACACGTACCACGCTGCATATTGGTCCGATCCTTCCTATTCCTCCTCAGAAGAGGAGGAAAACCATTACACTTCCCTTCTCGTCTGTAAATACTTCTCACTACTTATCACATATTGCCTATTTGAGACTAATCTGACAGGAACTTTTCCTAATGATGGATGCCAAAGTCAAGGAATCGATGACAGCAGCTGCAAAATTTTCTCCTACTCTGACAAGGAATCAGTCACCTTGAGAAACCAAGGAAAGTAAATTATGAATGATCAAACAATAGCCTTGCTGAACCTTCGTAGTGCTCAAGTCTGCAAAGTATAAATGATCCCCCTGCCAATTTGTGGAATCCCTGCCAGATGCTTCAGGTGACAGCTAGACTTACAGGTGTGGGAGGGCGCACATTTTTATTACGCATCTCATTTTGGATGTTGACAGAACATTTGAAAAGTGGCTGCACTTTAGTGGATCCCCTACCTGCGCTGCTTCGAAGCTGCATGACAGATAAACACGTCCTTCGCCGAAAGAGACACTTTTTTTAACAGATAAGACCGTCTGTTTGACCTACTGCTGCAACTTACGAAAACCAAGTCTGTTGTCAGGCAGACACTTGAAACACTTCAGTGGAGAGAAATACAGGCTACTGGTGGAGAGAGAACAGATTGATAACTCCATTCTATCCCCAATTCCTCTTTACCATATGCTAGATTGTACGGCGTGGGGGATACACATTGTTTGTATAAACAAGGCAACTGAACATTTAGATAATTAAACTTAATTAATTTTCTATTTGTGCCATACTCATCTTACCTTGACCAGAAACTGCTGAGCAATTATAACTGTCCACTGAATAATATGCTGTGGATGCTATATAATGGGTACTACCACTACTACAGGTGATTGGTTTTGGCAAATAAGACTAGCTGGGAGTCTATTTCCAAATAGCTGTAGTAGTGAAGGACGGGAGAGTGGCAGTATGAGAAGTGGAGGTGAGGAAGTGTGTGTGTGTGTGTGTGTGTGTGCGCGCTCAGAGTCATTAGACTGAGAGCTCCTGATGGGAGTGTTCACATGGCAGCGGGCCACTGCTGTTTGATGCGCCCTTCAGAGGGGACCAAGTTGCCCACTAGTTTAATCAGCGGGGAACCATCCAAATATAGCTGCAGACAATGATACTGGGCTGAAGTGGTGCACTACACACACACACACACACACTCGCGCAAGCACCAAGTATTGATTTAATACGAAAATACAATGCCACACGAATGGTATATACACACACACACACACACACACACACACACACACACACACACACACACACACACACTCATGTACAAACACATACAGCGTATACACAGTGCATTCACAGACGCATCTACACCAAACAAACAAACAAAAACATTTGACTGCCCTAGACATGCTGCCTCTCCCTGACAGACAAACAGACAGACAGACACAGGGTCTTGTGAGGTCTGGGCAGGGCGGTGGGGTGGGGTGGCTGTGTGAATATGTCGTCTGAGTGCTCCAGTGCCCACGCTGTCTTTATCACCACAGCGCCGCTCGGCCTCACAGGTCACTCCCCCTGCGTCTCACATATGCTCTCTCCCCCCCCCCCCCCCACACACACACACCATTTATTACAAAAGGGAATTTTCAAAACACTTGGTGGTACATGCTGTAGTAGACAGTGCATTATGGATGTGCCCCATGCTAGGGGGCAACAAGGGAACAGGGAAGTCCTACGGGGAAGAGTTGTGTTGCTTGTGTGAGCATGCTGTATAAGTTATCGACATGTTACAGACAGACAGGTCCTTTTTTGTGAGTAAACAAAGGAAAAGTGATCGTCTGTTTTACCTACAGCTCTCTGTTGTTAAACAGACACTTGAAACATGTACACTCTTAGAAAAAAAGGTTCCAAATGGTTTTTCGGCTGTCCCCATATAAGAACCATTTTTGGTTCCAGGTAGAACCCTTTTGGGTTCCATGTAGAACCCACTGCGGAAAGGGTTCTAACTGGAACCAAAAAGGGTTCTTTAAAGGTTTATCCTATGGGAACCGCCAAAGAAACCTTTTACTCTCTAAATAGCACCTTTTTCTCTAAGAGTGTAGGTAGGTAAGCAGACAGACTGGTAGGTGAATGGACAGTCATGGGTTACAGGAGGACTGCAAATGAACTGTTATTTTCTGTGCTTGTATGCACGTCTGGGGGGATATGCACAATGACAGGGCCTATTGCGTTCTAATTTTCCGATGTACATTCTTTGCTCCTTTCTTATTCCACAACTGGAATTAGATGCCTTTATACTCTAAAGATCCAACAGATCCTTGTGTCACAACAGGTGACTAACATTTCAGAAGGAAAATGGCTGAACCCAGTGTGTTTTCACCTTGTTTCATTTGGCTAAACTGGAGGAGGCTTTAAATAAACAAATGTGTACCAACTAAACACAGAACAGGGGGGTCACAGCAATTGCTTTAATTAATTTGTAATTCAATCGTTTCAACCGATATCTCTGAAATTGAAAACAATTTGAAAGCCTCTGCAGACAAAATGTGGGGGGTGGGACATGCAGTGTTCAAAATGTCTTCTTTCTCAGCCCACATCACATGTTCTGCACATGTTATACATAGTCCTCAAGTAGTCGAAGTTCAACAAAATATACAGAAAATATTGTTGACAGCTTAAGTCGACAGTGACAGGACAAATAATTTGTTCTATGAATTATATTTCTATTCCACAGCCAAGTGATAAGAAATCCATTCCGTGCATTATATTTCTATGGCAAAACTTTAAAAAATCCAGAGAAACAGAAAGCTCACTGTAACAGTCAGCAGCAGCTCATACATTGTTGTTCCTTCTCTCTCTCTCTTACACTCACTCTCTCTTACACTCACTCTCTCTCTCTCTCCCTCTTACACTCTCTCTCTCTCTCTCTTACACTCACTCTCTCTCTTTTACACTCACTCACTCTCTCTCTTACACTCACTCTCTCTATTTCAGTGTGTGACCAGCACTAGGGGCTCAGCGTCCCCACAACCTTTCATCTTCATCATCCCCACAATGTCCCCCATAACCACTGGACTACTGGAACTAATGCCCTCGGCCATTAAGCTGTCTGAAACTTGGGGCCCTGGCCCAGGGGCCCGTCAGATTGATGCCACACTGGTATTGTTGAGGTCCCTGTGGCTCGTTTTCACCTCGGACAGCTGCAGTGGAGCTCTTTGAGGTCTGGAGAGAGGTGCTGTCAGCAGCCACTGCTAAATAGAGTCCCCCTGTGGTTTGGTTGGTTTCTTTTGATGCCTGGGTGAACTGGAAATACCTCAGCCCTGTCTGGTAGTGGCAAAGAGGTCAGGGTGACTCATTTTAGCCCTCGGAATAACAATGTTTTGTTCAAACAGACTTAACTGAACTCCAATTGACTATTCCTGCCTGTTGATGGGTATTTTAGTGTGAGCTTATGATAACTGACCTTGGCTGATGACAATCAGCAGACATTGAGCAAACTGGGGAATATCATTATTCTTTTAATAGTTAGAGTGAATGAGGGTTTGACCATGTATTTATGCCTGGTTAGCTGAGTCACACTATGGAAGATGGATCAACAGCTCATGCCAACACCTCCCAAGTTATTGGCAACTTGATTGATCTGCTTGATAACAGATGAAAAGAGGAGCGATGAGGGGGACTGGTTGTGTGTGTGTGTGTGTGTGTGTCTAAGAGGCAACAGAGGGTTCTGACTGTGTCTTGCCTAACTCTCCCTCTGTCTTGATCTGTCTGTCTGAGTTGGGTGTCTCGCTGACTGTAGATCTTGCTAGATCCTGTCAAAGTGATAATTTTAGACCAGAACCAAGATGATTAAGATGTCTGGTTCCCTCACTTGGGGATGTGGCTGTCTGTCTACTATATGTTTACTGCGCTGGTTGCAGTCACATGTCTCAGACAGTGTATACAACAGACAAACAGGAAGAGCCTTCATCCCTGTTACCCATCAACAGTCTTTGACATTCACGTCACCGTTTAGGTAATGGCTCACTGAGTTAATGGAGATGACACAGAGATGCATAGATGCTATGGGTGAATTAAGGGACATGTCAGGGGCTGGTGTAACCCAGACACAAATGTAGCAATTAGATGTACATGTATGTCTCTAAACATTTCGCAATAACAGCACTGTAGTTATGCAGTAATCATAATGCTTTCTTTGCTTTCCGCTATCGTTTGTCAACAACGGCTCTAAATGTTTCAAATGTGCAGTAAAATGTAAACACAAATCATCCTCAAACACCTATTAATGACTTTAAAACTATTAAAGCTTAGCTATTGGTTATAGGCTATTCTCCACCGAGATCTTGTCTGAGACATGTGTGTACTGTAATTAAGATCAAAGTCAAAAGGTTAGATCCTGTCTTTTTGGCCTCGTTAAAGACCTGTTTGGGGATGGTCATGAGAAAACGGACAGCTGTTCGTTCTGCTGCAATTTCCCAGCGATTTCAAAAGGAGCTGAGCAAACGCATGGCCCTCTCCCATTCAGTCATTCAGGAGACTGGCAATAGGGTTGACAAACTAGCGACTGGGTTGACTGAGGGTCACCTTACTGACAAACTGAAGCCAGCGATTGAAACTTGACCCTGGCCCCCTGTTGAAGGCTTTTATCAGGTGTGGAAAGGTGATGGGAGATAGCTGGAGGGACCTTCAGCGCATAGTGAGAATGGTTGGTGGCGACTTTTTTTTTTTTTTAGAATGGTGACATGTACAGTGGAAAACAGCTTGCATCGACACATGGACACGTAGGATATTTGGACTAAGAGAAGACAAACTGGTCTTTTTTATGGCTAAAATGATATTGATTCAATTTGAGGTTATGGGGACATTGAATTAGGAAGATTTGGCAAAGCTGCGAATGAGTGTGCGTTCAATTTAGCCTTGTAGACCCATAGGAGCATCTGGAATCATTGAAGGAGTGCTTTTCCAGATGTTGTCATGCTCTGGGTTCATAGTCAATGTTTACAGCCTTGTAAAAGCCAGCCCCAGCAGTATTTGGCAGGGCCCGATACACCACGCTGTCAGAAACGGCATCTGCGTACGACCGGGAATACTGCCAAGTGGCAATACGACATGCAATGGGGATAGCGAGTTATGGTATTATTTGTATTAAGAGTTAAGAGTTTCTCTTGAGAAGAATCCATTGTCTGCGACAAAACTCAGTGAAACTAAATTATGTTATTAATGCAGACTGTATTATTATAAGTTTTGTTAGGCACAACTGCAACATTCTACTGTTCGAATTCTGTCCCTCTCTCCTGTCCTTAGATATTCAGGAATACAGATCTTGAAGACACAATCACAAAAGAGGTCAACATGTTGCCAAGGTCCCCAAGCCAGCCATGTTTCCTCTCTCAAACGGAGTTCACATAATTGAAGTGGTGTCCCTCCCAATGGCATCACTGAATAGTTATTAATGTGACTGCTCAGGTATTGTCAATGTGGCTTCATAAACATTTCTCCCCTCACTGACGTATTTTCCTCATTTAAAAGGTATAACCAATAATCTGCGATGAGCTGAAAAATTGATGGATTAAGGATGAGCATCTATGGACATTCTTTATAATGTGGTAATTAGCATATCAACCCTTTTGATTTAAAAGTTTTGAGCAAAATGCACAAAATGTACATTTTTTTATACAAGATCACTCATAAATATTTGTTTTACTAGGCCTATACCAAGACGAATAATGGTGAATGAGCGTCTGTCACTGAAGCCTTGTGTGTCAAATAAAACCACACATTCATGTCATTGGCTATTGGACCAAGAGTGCCTCAAAAAAAAACAAAGCATCACACTTAATAACTTATTTATAGGAAAAATCATTACGCATGAAGTATAAGAAATATGATAATTGCATCATGCATCGAACTTACCAAAAACGAAACCAATAAGCGCAAAAATAACCGGTAGGGTATCCAACGTGAGGCGAAACTCCATTACCCTCTGGTGTATGATAAAATTGTCTTCAAACAAGAAAAGTTTCTCAGGTATCCCCCTCAAAAACTCAAAATTATCCAAATGTGGGTACGGTCTGTCAAGTCTACAGAAGCCGACTCCGACAACTTTGGAAAGTCAGCCCCACACGCTGAGACAATTTCTACGACTTCACCACTTGCAGCATCACAAGTGCTTCAGAAAGACTACATACAACATCCTTAAGAATAAGTTCCTTAAGGTGTTTTCTTATATCTGAAGGATGGCAAATTTACGCGCCTGGATACGGTCGGGAGTAGAGTGAAGATGCTCTATTTTCTTAGATTTCTCTGCCGCTGTCACAGTATTGTTTGTTGATGGGAATTTTTCATAACGCTGTCCAGATTTACATTTAGCCCACGATGTTAGGCTGTCTACCCCCGAGTCCAGGTTGCTTGGTATTGAGAATCAACTTCCTCGTCAAAAAGGTCACTTCTGTGACAGTATGTGCAGTTTCATTCTTGATAGAGACTTTCATTATTTATCTTCTCCCATTCCATCCTCTCTCTTGAATGAACTGAATTACAAGTCTCTTTATCGCCAACACGCTCTCGTGGCTAAAGCCCACCCCCTAGCCCCAGTCTATAGTAGTCAAAACAGTGAACACTCTTAAAGAGACAGTGAATAAATATTTCGCATAACTTTCTTAGAATTGATAAAATCATGCACAAATTACACACACCATGTTGCGCATGTGTTTACCCATTGCTGCAAACAGATCAATAGAATGTATTGCTCTCAATTCATTCCATAAAAAGAGGTCAGTTTGTGTCAGGATAATATTTTCACATCAAATTGTATGAATGGCATATAGTCAGTTGAACAATTGTTTTAATTGTGGGAGATTTTGTATTGCCAGTTATAGAGTTCAAGTAAATTCCATTACGAATGCTAGGCCTATCTATAGTCATCTTTTTCAATCTCCATGGGGTACGTTGATTCACAATATTCACATGAAAACGTATTCACCACTATGTGCATTTCATTTACCTTGGGATAATGGCATCAAAAACGTGATGGTGGATTGAATTCAAATGTAAACATATCATATGCTTACATATGAAAAGACACACACCAGGACTCCCAATCACATTGACTAGGCATTAGACCTATGTGATGTTATTTACGCAAAGCAGGTAATAAAACAGACGTTCTAAAATCTTCCAGGTCCAATGCAGCAGTTTTTATCTAAACACAAAATCATTTCTGGGAAAGAATTAAGTACCTCACTGTGATTGTTTTCAATTTAAATCCTCAAAAAGAAACAAAAATAGCTTCTTAGCAAATAGCAATGTGTCAAGCAAGAATTGTGCTAGGACTGTGGTTTGAGTGGGGAGGGGAAAACGGAAAACTAGCTGTTATTGGCAGAGAGGTTTAGAAATCTCTTTCTTATTGGTCTATTAACTAATTAACCATCTGGTTATGTCACCAGGCAGGCCAAAACTTCCTACCACCAAAACAGACCAACATTTCAGTCAGTCTTTTCAAACTGCTCTGACACTTAAAGGGCTTTATCATCATTTTCATATTTTCACAATTTTATTACAACGTCATAGCGTAGAAATGTAAATGAAACTCGGAAAAATCTTGTTTTTGACAGCACTGGGCCTTTAACAAACCCCATCTGAAGGAGGGCCTTGTCTTGAATTGATGGAAGAAAAAAAGGCCAAATTACATGTGCTTGGAGATAGGGGCAAACTGCAGAGTATGAGATGTGACAGAGCAGGACATAGCGGGATCCATCAAATCCCACGGTGGGAAATAATACGGAGTGATTGGATAGAGTGCCGCTCGGCCAAATAAAAATGACGTATTGCAAAATACCCAAGTAAACACACGGTGCTTGACATTCATAGAAATGCGTTGGGAGATGACATTTACTGAGCTGCCTGTGCATATTAATGTGTAAAGACTTCACTACTGTGCATAGGGACTGGGATATTATCATGTTTCATTGGTATTCTGGTGCAGGCCACTATTGTAGATTTAACTAATAATGTTTTAGAAATCCATGCATTCTAACACAATCTACAAAATCTAATCTAATAACACTAACTTGAAAACATCCTCCTTCTAAAGCACTACAACACATAGGAAAGTACCCCTAACTGTGAATACCCTTGATATCATCATGTTTCATGCATGTGCGTGTTTAACCTAATTACGAAAACTGATTCATTGAGCTCCAGTGCGTAATTGAATAAAACACGATGATGCAGTCCCTAAATACATTTCAGCTTGTCTATGACGGATGACGATAGTTTGGGACCCGCATCAAACATTTGGTCAAGCTGTCAGCAAAATGGTGCAGTCGATGAATTTAGACATATTATCCAGCAGATATCATATTATGGCCAGCAGCCTATTAACATGGTTGGATGCTGTGTCTTGGCCCCAGAGGTACTTCAGTTTTAGGGGGGGTGATCTTTCTATTGCTGTGCATCTGCTTCATTTGTCACACCTTGCTGTTTGAAGCAAATTATCATCAGGTATTACAAATGCTAAATAGGGTGAGCATGGCCTTTTTGAAATATTTGAAAAGACGCAGTTGGGGGTTCTCTCTCCCCTCCGTTCTTTTCGTCATTAACATTAAAAAAAAAATTCACATTTCTCTGTGAGTTGTTGTGGGCAGAAGTCCAATAAAACAGTACAGGTAGTAAACAGTAAACAGATGAACGGTTAAAGATGTCTTATCAGGTGTCCTGTGTGAATTTAAGTATGCTCTCTCGAATTCTCTCTCTCTTTTTCTTTCTTTCTTTCTTTTTCTCTCTCGGAGGACCTGAGCCCTAGGACCATGCCTCAGGACTACCTGGCCTGAGGACTCCTTGCTCTCCCCAGTCCACCTGGCCGTGCTGCTGCTCCAGTTTAAACTGTTCTGCTTGCGGCTATGGAACCCTGACCTGTTCACCAGACGTGCTACCTGTCCCAGACATGCTCTTTTCAACTCTCTAGAGACAGCAGGAGCGCTAGAGATACTGAATGATCGGCTATGAAAAGCCAACTGACATTTACTCCTGAAATGCTGACCTGTTGTACCCTCGACAACCACTGTGATTATTATTATTTGACCCTGCTGGTCATCTATGAACATTTGAACATCTTGGCCATGTTCTGTTTTAATCTCCATCCGGCACAGCCAGAAGAGGACTGGCCACCCCTCATAGCCTGGTTTCTCTCTAGGTTTCTTCCTAGGTTCTGGCCTTTCTAGGGAGTTTTTCCTAGCCACCGTGCTTCTACACCTGCATTGCTTGCTGTTTTAGGCTGGGTTTCTGTACAGCACTTTGATGACATCAGCTGATGTAAGAAGGGCTTTATAAATACATTTGATTGATTGATTTGAGGACCTGAAGGACCTCTCTTTTTTAGCACCTCCAAGACAAATATGTACTAATGCTCTATTTACATTAGACAGAAACAATCATCTAGCAATCCAAAGGTTGCGTGTTTGAGTTAACATTAGCATTTTAGCTAACCCTTTTTCTAACCTTAACCTAATTCTCCTTACCTTTTATGAAAATTCTCCTAACCTTTGTCATTTTAGTACTCCTAACCACCAAGTAAAATCTTCCCATAATTCTCCTTTGTTGTTATGATGCAACAAGCAACCTGGTCTCAGAGGAAGGCGTATAATAATATAGGTCCTCCAAGATGTATAATACCCTAAATCAAGGGTAGGCAACCAGGACAAATCAAATCAAATCAAACGTTATTGCGGGTGCAGCAAAATGCATGTATTCCTAGCTCCAACAGTGAAGTAGTATCTAACAGTGCAGTAGTATCTAAAACAATTCACAACAATACACACAAATATAAAAGTAAAATAATGGAATTAAGAAATATATAAATATCATATAGAGCAATGTCGGAGTGACATTGACTAAAATACAGTAGAATAGATTACAGTGTATACATATGGGATGAGTAAAGCAGTATGTAAACATTATTCAAGCATTATTAAAGTGACTAGTGTTCTATTATTAAAGTGGCCAGTGATTCCAAGTCTATGTATATAGAACAGAAGCCTCTAAGGTGCAGGGTAGCGTAACCGGATGGATGATGGCTAGTGATGGCAATTTAACAGTCTGATGGCCTTGAGATAGAAGCTGTTTTTCAGGCTCTCGGTCCCAGCTTTGATACACCTGTACTGACCTCGCCTTCTGGATGATAGAAGGGTGAACAGGTCGTGGCTCGGGTGTTTAATGTCCTTGATTATCTTTTTGGCCTTCCTGTGACATCGGGTGCCGTAGGTGTCCTGGATGGTGGGTAGTTTGCCCCTGGTGATGCGTTGGCCAGACCGCACTACCCTCTGGAAAGCCCTGCGGTTGAGGGCGGTGCAGTTGCCGTACCAGGCGGTGATACAGCCCGACTGGATGCTCTCAATTGTGCATCTGTAAAAGTTTGAGGTTTTAGGGGCCAAGACACATTTCTTTAGTCTCCTGAGGTTGAAGAGGTGCTGTTGCGGCTTCTTCCCCACACTGTCTGTGTGGCTGGACCATTTCAGATCATCAGTGACGTGTACACTGAGGAACTAGAAGCTTTCCATCTTCTCCACTGCGGTCCCGTCTATGTGAATAGGGGCGTGCTACCTCTGCTGTTTCGTGAAGTCCACGATCAGCTCCTTTGTTTTGTTGATGATGAGTGAAAGGTTATTTTCCTGGCACCACTTTCCCAGGGCCCTCACCTCCTCCCTGTAGGCTGTTTCATCATTATTGGTAATCAGGCCTACTACTGTTGTGTCGTCTACAAACGTGATGATTTAGTTGAAGGTGTGCGTGGCCGATACCGATACCGATTATTGGAGGACCAAAAAAAGACGATATCGATTAATCGGGCGATTTAGATGAGATTTTTTATATTTTTAATTGGCATTATGACATTTACAACAAGCCTGATTGAACACTTTTATTTTTACTTAATATAATATATCAATAAAATAAATGTAGCATTAAATAAATAATGAAACATGTTCAATTTGGTTTAAGTAATGCAAAATGAAAGTGTTGGAGAAGAAAGTAAAAGTGCAATATGTGCCATGTAAAAAAAGCTAACATTTAAGTTCCTAGCTCAGAACATGAGAACATATGAAAGCTGGTGGTTCCTTTTAACATGAGTCTTCAATATTCCCAGGTAAGTTTTAGGTTGCAGTTATTATAGGAAATATAGGACTATTTCTCTCTTTACCATTTGTATTTCATATACCTTTGACTATTGGTTGTTCTTATAGACACTTTAGTATTGCCAGTGCAACAGTATAGCTTCCGTCCCTCTCCTCGCCCCTACCTGGGCTCGAACCAGGAACACATCAACAACAGCCACCCTCGAAGCATCGTTACCCATCGCTCCACAAAAGCTGCAGCCCTTGCAGAGCAAGGGGAACAACTACTTCAAGGTCTCGGAGCGAGTGACGTCACTGATTGAAACACTATTAGCGCGCACCCCGCTAACTAGCCAGCCATTTCACATCGGTTACACCAGCCTAATGTTGGGAGTTGATAGGCTTGAAGTCATAAACAGCTCAATGCTTGAAGCACAGCGAAGAGCTGCTGGCAAACGCACGAAAGTGCTGTTTGAATGAATGCTTACGAGCCTGCTGCTGCCTACCACCGCTCTGTCAGACTGCTCTATCAAATATCAAATCATAATATATAATATAATAACACACAGAAATACGAGTCTTAGGTCATTAATGTGGTCAAATCCGGAAACTATCATTTCGAAAACAAAATGTTTATTCTTTCAGTGAAATACGGAACCGTTCTGTATTTTATACAACGGGTGGCATCCAGAAGTCTAAATATTCCTGTTACATTGCACAACCTTCAATGTTATGTCATAATTACGTAAAATTCTGGCAAATTAGTTTGCAATGAGCCAGGTGGCCCAAACTGTTGCATATACCCTGACTCTGCATGCAATGAACGCAAGAGAAATTACACAATTTCCCTAGTTTAATATTGCCTGCTAACCTGGATTTATTTTAACTAAATATGCATGTTTAAAAAAATATACTTCTGTTTATTGATTTTAAGAAAGGCATTGATGTTTATGCTTAGGTACATTTGTGCAACGATTGTGCTTTTTTCGCAAATGCGCTTTTGGTAAATCATCCCCCGTTTGGCGAAGTTGCCTTTCTTTGTTAGGAAGAAATAGTCATCACACAGTTCGCAACTAGCCAGGCGGCCCAAACTGTTGCATATATCCTGACTCTGTTGCACAGAACGCAAGAGAAGTGACACAATTTCCCTAGTTAAAATAAATTCATGTTAGCAGGCAATATTAACTAATATATGTAGTATTAATATAACTATATGTAGTTTTAAAAATATATACTTGTGTATTGATTTTAAGAAAGGTGTTGATGTTTATGGTTAGGTACACATTGGTGCAACGACGGAGCTTTTTTGCGAATGCGCTTGTTAAATCACCCATTTGGCGAAGTAGGCTATGATTCAATAATAAATTAACAGGCACCGCATCGATTATATGCAACGCAGGACAAGCTAGATAAACTAGTAATATCATCACCATGTGTAGTTAACTAGTGATTATGTTAAGTTAAGTTAATTATTTTTAATTAAATAAGTTTAATGCTAGCTAGCACCTTACCTTGGCTCCTTGCTGCACTCGCATAACAGGTAGTCAGCCTGCCACGCAGTCTCCTCGTAGAGTGCAATGTAATCGGCCATGATCGGTGTCCAAAAATGCAGATTACCAATTGTTATGAAAACTTGAAATCGGCCCTAATTAATCGCCCATTCCGATTAATCTGGCGACCTCTAGTTCAGACCCAGGGCCCCGAGCTTAATTATGAGCTTGGAGGGTACTATGGTGTCGAATGCTGAGCTATACTAAATGAACAGCATTCTTACATAGTATTCCTCTTGTCTAGATGGGATAGGGCAGTGTGCAGTGCAATGGCGATTGCATCGTCTATGGATCTATTGGGGCGGCAAGCAAACTGAAGTGGGTCTAGGGTGTCAGGTAAGGTAGTGGTGATATGATCCTTAACTAGCCTCTCAAAGCACTTCATTTTGACAGAAGTGAGTGCTATGGGGCAATAGTCATTTAGTTCAGTTACCTTTGCTTTCTTGGGTACAGGAACCATGGTGGACATCATGAAACAAGTGGGGACTGCAGACTGGGATAAGGAGAGATTGAACATGTCCGTAAACACTCCAGCAAGCTGGTCTGCGCATGCTCTGAGGATGCGGTTAGGGATGCTGTCTGGGCCGACAGCCTTGCGAGGGTTAACACGCTTAAATGTCTCACTCACATTGGCCACGGAGAAGGAGAACGCACAGTCCTTGGTAGCGGGCGAAGAAGGTGTTTAGCTTATCCGGAAGAAAGACGTCGGTGTCCGCAACGTGGCTGATTTTCCCTTTATTTTCCATGATTGTCTGTAGACCCTACCACATACGTCTCTTGTTTGAGCCATTGAATTGCGACCACTTTTTCTCTGTACTGACGTTTTACCTGTTTGTTTGCCTTACGGAGGGAATAACTACAATGTTTGTATTCGGCCATATTCCCAGTCACCTTGCCATGGTTAAATGTGGTGGGTAACACTTTCATATTTGCACGAATGCTGCCATCTATCCATGACATCTCCTACACACTTCCTGATGAACTCAGTCACCATATCCGTGTATTCGTCAATGTTATTCTCAGAGGCTACCCGGAATATATCCCAGTCCGCTTGATCAAAACAATTTTGAAGCATGGATTACGATTTTTCAGACCAGCATTGAATAGACCATAGCACGGGTCCTTCCTGTTTGAGTTTCTGCCTATAGAAAGGGAGGACCAAAATGGAGTCGCAATCAGATTTGCATGAAGGAGGGCGGGGGAAGGCCTTGTAGGCATTTTGAAAAGTTGAGTAGCAGTAGTCCAATGTTTTACCAGTGTGAGTACTACAGTCAATGTGTTGGTAGAACTTGTTACAATCCCTGATGTCTCTACTGGAAGGAGATCCTCGCCCTGAGCTCGTCTACTTTATTATCCAGAGACAGAACATTAGCGAGTAATATACTCGGAAGCGGTGGATGGTGTCCACGCCTCCTGGGTTGAATTAGAAGTCTACTCCAAATACCTCTTCTCCGCTCGTGGTGTTTTGGAGCAGCCTCTGGAATAAGTTAAATTGCCCTGAGGAGTACGAACAAAGGATCCAATTTGGGAAAGTCGTATTCCTGGTCATAAGGCTGGTGAGTTACCGCCAAAAGTTATTTCCGGCTGTATGTAATAACACACAAAAAAAACATCTGGGATAATAATGTAAGAAATAACACAAAAAAAACAAAATACTGCAAAGTTGCTTAGGAGCTAGAAGCAGAGCTGCCATATCTGTTGGCACCATTTTACCTGGACCAGGCACTTCATGTTTTTGATTTAACCAACCTCGAAGACCAGGTTTGTTAAATTTAGGCTGATCACTGAACTGATCCATTAGCTCAGTTGGTTTATTTATTTTTATTTATTTAACCTTTACAGTATTTAACTAGGCAAGTCAGTTAAGAGCAAATTACCAAAAGGCAAAATACCTCCTGCTAGGACAGGAGCTGCGATTAAAAAATGACAAATGACAAATCACACATCACGACAAGAAAGACACAAAAAAGAGAGACCTAAGACAACAACATAGCATGGCAGCAGCACATGACAACACAGCATGGTAGCAACACCACATGACAACAACATGGTAGCGACACAACATGGCAGCAGCACAACATGGTAGCAGCACAAAACATGGTACAAACATTATTGGGCACAGACAACAGCACAAATGCAAGGTCGAGACAACAAGACATCACAACTGTCAGTAAGAGTGTCCATGATTGAGTCTTTGAATGAAGAGATGGAGATACAACTATCTAGTTTGAATGTTTTATGCAGCTCGTTGGTAACGTTTGGTGCCTAGTTGGATTAAAATTAGGATCAGGGTTGCCTACCCCTGCCTGGAGTCATCCAATTCATGTGCTATTGTATGACTGGGTAACACATATGGTACTATATGCCCCTATGATACTATATGGTACTATATGCCCTCTAATTCGTATGATATTGTACGACCGCTATTCCATTCATAATGTAACCTAACCTAATGTAATATGCAGTGGTGGAAAAAGTACCAACAATCATACTTGAGTAAAATTAAAGATACCTTAATAGAAAATGACTCTAGTAAAATGAAAAGTCACCCAGTAAAATTCTACTTGAGTAAAAGTATAACAGTATTTGGTTTAAAATATAGTTAAGTATTAAAAGTAATAGTATAAGCAAACCAGATGGCACCCTTTTCTTGTTTTTTTTAGTTTACGGAAAACCATGGGCACACTCCAACATTCCGACATAATTTACAAACGAAGCATATGTGTTAAGTGACCAGAGGCAGCAGGGATGACAATGGATGTTTGGTTGATAAGTGTGTGAATTTGACTATTTTCCTGTCCTTCTAAGCATTCAAAATGTAATGAGTACTTTTGGGTGTCAAGGATAAGGTATGGAGTAAAATGTACAATATTTTCTTAAGGAATGTAGTGAAGTAAAAGTAGTCAAAAATATAAACAGCAGTACAGATTCCCCAAAACACTACTTTAGTAGTACTTTAAAGTATTTTTACTTAAGTACTTTACACCACTGGTAATATGTCATGCTGAATGGAGGCTTAAATGTACATACCAAATCATACAAATTGCCCTGAGACTAGGTTGAAACTTCATACAAGCCTTTGAAAGAGTAAGTAGAAAAATATATTCTCTGAATATTGTGAACTGTGGCAAACTGTGATGCAAATGGATTATCTAAACTTAATTGCTTTGCGCAACACAATCAGCCATGCTTAAGGATGGTTGGAAACACTGACAGCATCAACAACAACTTGGAATCATATACCTGAACCATGCATGCAACCCCGAGAACATCACACACCATCACATGTTCCGGATGAGAAGTGACAGCCCCTCTGCCTAATATGGCTAATTAATCGATGGACTGTGGACTGGGTTTTCAGCATGTGCCAGTGTAACATGATTTATTGCCCCGTATCAACCACTCACCATTAAAGCTGACAGCTCCAATTGGACTTTGGCCAAGTCTGTCAAGCATATAGCCCTTGGTTGTGGCACTCCAAAGCAAGATCACATGTTATGTGGATTGTGAAACACAGTTTTTGTTGTATCCTCAGTTGTAATGATTGCATGACACAGCATTTTCTGTCAACAAACCATTGCACAATCCATTTTAGTTTAATTTGAGCTGGGGTTTTTTAGCTTGTAAATGTTCACCCTTTCACAAAGGGCCTCTGCCAAGCCTTGTCATTTCATTATTTCTGCTGCTATCCGACAACACAAATGTCCACACATATCACAAAGAAAAAAAATGCAGAATTTTGGCATGTCCCTCCATGCACCCTCTGTGAATTCGAGGAAGATTTTACCCCACTTAAACCCAACATTTCTCCAAGTTTTCACCATCATTGTAAAGCCATAGATATTTGATTGCTTTGACAAAGTCATTTCTGAATAGAATACAGTATATACATATGAGATGAATAATGCAAGAACATTATTAAAAAACATGATTAAAAAGCATTATTAAAGTGGCATTATTAAAGTGTAAAAGCAGATGAGATGGTTCTACTCTTTGTGACCATTTGCTGGTGTTTTCTGATGACAAACTGAGCGGGTCGCGCATAACACGTCAACCAGATAGACAGGCAAAAAAAATGAACAATTTCAATTATTTTGTGAAGTTTTCATTAAATTGCAACACCCTGTTGCACACAACAAGCTTCCAGTCCCCTTGTCACAAGAGGATTTATGGGTGATTTTAGATTAAATTGTCTACCCTGCTACGGTCAACCCTGTTACTTTATTTGGCACTTAAAGGTGCACTATGCAGAAATCGTTCTGCAATTTCCTGGTTGCTAAAATTCTAATATTTCACAAAATGTCACTTTATGCAACAAAACAAGCAAGTATATTGGCGAGAATCATTGCACTACCTTAACCGCAGTTAAATATTTTTTCCAAAAACAAAATATTTTATTTTCATCTGTTTGAAGCTGGTGACCAAAACGGAAAGTAAAAGATGCAAAAATGTAGCTCAAGACCGGGAAGCATAGAAATAGTGCACATAGAACAGCTCTACCGCTTCTTAGACTTGCTTTCAATGATAAAAGGAGAAATGCTCATAACACGGTGGCAAATTACATTTTTAGATATATTGGGAAAAAAAAAAAAGAAATATCTCATTCACAAAAGTATTAACACGCCTGAGTCAATACTTTGTAGAAGCACCTTTTGTCACAATCGTCTAATGAATTAACGGACCGAGGCGCAGCGTATGTAGAGTTCCACATGTTAATTAAATGAAACTCACAAAAACAATAAAGAGCAACGAAACGTGTCGTTCTGTAGAGCTCACAAGCATCAACACAAAAACAAGATCCCACAAAAACCCAGTGGAAAAAGGCTGCCTAAATATGATCCCCAATCAGAGACAACAATAGACAGCTGCCTCTGATTGGGAACCATACTAAACCAACATATAAATACAAAAACTAGAGTACCCACCCTAGTCACACCCCGACCTAGCCAAATTAGAGAAAAAAAGGCTCAATGAGGTCAGGGCGTGACACCTTTTGCATTACAGCTGTGAGTCTTTCTGTAAGTCTTAAAGAGCTTTCCACATCCAGATTGTGCAACATTTTGCCGTAATTCTTTTCAAAATTCTTCAAGCTCTGTCAAGTTGGTTGTTGATCATTGCTAGACCACCATTTTCAGGTCTTGCTATAGATGTTCAAGTAGATCTAAGTCAAACTGTAACTCGGCCACTCAGAAACATTCACTGTTTTCTTGGTAAGCAACTCCAGTGCAGATTTGGCCTTGTGTTTTATGTTATTGTCTTGTTAAAATATAAATGAATCTCCCATTGTCTGGCTGAAGGCAGACTGAACCAGGTTTTCCTCTAGGATTTTGCCTGTGCTTAGCTCCATTCCATTTATTTTTTATCCTGAAAAACTTCCCAGGCAGCCACCACTATGCTTAAAATTTGGAGAGTGGTAGTCAGTAATGTGTTGTATTGGATTTGCCCCGAACATAACACTTTGTACTCAGAACAAAAAGTGAATTGCTTTGACACATTTTTTGCAGTATTACTTTAGTGCCTTGTCGCAAACAGGATGGATGTTTTTAAATATTTTTATTCGGTACAGACTTCCTTCTTTTCATTCTGTCAATTAGGTTAGTATCCTATCACAGCCATTAAATTCTGTAACTGTTTTTAAATCACCATTGACCTCATGGTGAAATCCCTGAGCGGTTTCTTTCCTCTCCAGCCACTGAGGATGCCTGTATCTGTGTAGTGACTGTGCATATTGATACACCGATCCAAAGTGTAATTAATAACTTCGCCATGCTCAAAGGGATATTCAATGTCTGCTGTTTTGTATTTTTACAATTGTTTTATTACCAATAAGTGCCCTTCTTTGCAAGCATTGGACAACCTCTCTGGTCTTGGTGGTTGAATCTGTGTTTGAAATTCACTGCTCAACTGAGGGACCTTACTGTATGTGTGGGGTACAAAGATGAGGTAGTCATTCCAAAAATCATGTTAAACCCTATTATTGCACACAGAGTGAGTCCATGCAACTTATTATGTGACTTGTTAAGCAATTGTTTTACTCCTAAACATATTTAGGCTTGCCATAGCAAAGGGTTGAATACTTATTTACTCAAGACATTTTAGCTTTACATTTTTTATTCATTTCTAAAGACAAAATTCTACTTTGACATTATGGAGTATTGTGTGTGGGCCAGTGACACAACATTTTGTTTTAATCCATTTTATATTCAGGCTGTAACAACAAAGTGTGGAAAAAGTCAAGAGGTGTGAATCATTTCTGAAAGAACTGTATCTTTTAAATGCTTAATCAGAAACAACAGCTCCTTGAGCTGTTTTACCTCTTGATGCAGAAAACGCTTTTGATAGACTAGTACAGTCATATCTCTGGTCTGTCTTGGAACATATGGAAATTGGCACGTCTGATGAAAAATGTAATGACAGGTCTGATGGAAAGAGAAAATGTTTTGGTAACTTTCTAAATGTCGACAAAACAAAATATGCTAGACAAGGTGGGATATTTTTGTGCTGGTAAAGTGAATTATGAAAGGAATGTCGGTGGAAGCTGTTTTATGCACACATATTGATGCAATATAACCATCATAACGAAGTAAATTCGGAGTCACGCGATGACATGTTGTGTGGTCATCCCACTACGACTTGTCGGGAATGCATGCAGTTTATTAGGCTACAGATGAAATACGTTATGAACTCCACAGGCTGGTGAGCTTGATGCTCCTTTCCAATAAATATTGAGGGTCTAATTCTAGTGACATGATAATCAATGCTTAGCTGCCGTTTGAAAAAATATATATATTTAAAAAATATATTCTCTTTTTTGTCCATAATAATCTAATCATGCTATACAGTGACTTTTAAAACACCTGCTCTTTCCATGACATAGACTGACCAGGTAAATCCAGTAGATAGCTATGATTCATTATTGATGTCACTTGTTAAATCCACTTCAATCAGTGTAGATGAAGAGGAGGAGACAGGTAAAATAAGGATTTGTAAGCCTTGAGACAACGGAGACATGGATCGTGTATGTATGCAGTGTGTCATTCAGAGGGTGAATGGGCAAGACAAAACATTTAAGTGCCTTTGAACATTGTATGATAGTAGGTGCCAGGTGCACCAGTTTGTGTCAAGAACTGCAACACTGCCGGGTTTTTCATGCTCTACAGTTTCCTGTGTGTATCAAGAATGGTCCACCACACAAAGGATAACCAGCTAACTTGACACAACTGTTTTTTTTTAGCTTTGGAGTCAACATGGGCCAGCATCCCTGTGGAATGATTTTGACAACTTGTAGAACCTTGATTTGGGGAACCCTGGATTGATTGGTTTTTAGGGGCAGTCACTCTTTAAGGCTCTTATTATAAAGTACCTTTAAACTACTGGCATTCTGGACTGTGATGGAAAGCCTATTATGTGGTTATTTTAGCCACCGCACCACTCTAACTGACTTGCAAGTGCATTGAGGTAACATCAACAACATATAGTACAATAAGCCTTGACAGTATGTGGTCATTAACCTATCCCAGTCATTTTCCATAAGTGCATTATCTTAGTCACCGGATATGAAAGTCATTAACAAAGAGCATAGTTTTTAGTCAGTATGGGGACTTAACAGGCTGGCTGACATCGTATGGGTAAAAAAAAGGAATATTTTTCCATAGTATACAGTATATGGAATGTTACGTCTGTCGTTAGAAGGAGACCGTGGCGCAGCGTGGTAAGCGTACATATTTCTTTATTAAGATGAACACCAACAAAAGCCTACACGAATGTAACGTTCTGCAGGCTACCTAGTAACTGTGCAAAAACAAGATCCCACAAACTAGGGTGGAAAACAGGCTGCCTAAGTATGATTCCCAATCAAAGACAACGATAGACAGCTGCCTCTGATCGGGAACAATATCCGGCCAACAAAGAATCACACCACCCAAATCACACCCTGACCTAACCAAATAGAGAAGAAAAAGGCTCTCTAAGGTCAGGGCGTGACATGGAAATGACTTGCAATGAATCCCCTGCAAATCTGTTACTCTCTGTTTCTCTCTCTCTCGCTAATAATCAAGCTCATATCTGCACCTGTTATTGGAGCTGCAGGTCTTCTAAGGGGCTCATTGGATTCTATTATAGATTAATTGATTAAGAGGGTGGCGCTGGAAAATGACAATATCTCAGTGATCTGTCTTTCAATGAGATTGGCTGTTACCCAACCACCCCAAGGGAGGGAGAGAAAAGGAGAGGGAGAGAATGAGAGAACGTGAAGAAAGCTGATCTGGGGACGCCCAATTTCCTGTTTCTCCTTGATTTGGTCTCTCTCCTTTTTTTCTCTTTCTCTTCCTTTCTATTTATTTTTATCTATCTTTGTATGTATGTATGTTTACATTGCCAAAGCAAGTGAAATAGATAATAAACAAAAGTGATATACACAATCAAAAAAACTGAACTGTAAACATTACACTCACAAAAGTTCCAAAATAATAAAAACATTTCAAATGTCATATTATGTGCAAATAGTTAAAATACAAAAGAGAAAATAAATAAACATAAATATGGGTTGCATTTACAATTTATCTTTCTCTTTCTCTCTCACACTTGTGTCTGGGCATTTTGTTTTTGAGCCTTTTTTGTGAGGCCCCCAACGTTAATTGTTGGGCTGTGAAGCGAGAACGTCCCTCTGTTTTCCTGTGGTTCCAGTGAATGGGAGGGGAATTGGTGTGTAGACAGGGGCTGAGACCCCAGCCTTCTGTTTGTCACCCAAATGATGATATTGCAGATGACCTGAGAGCCAAAGATGACATTAACCCTTGATCCAATGGGATTTAACCATTAAAAGGGCAGAAATTAAACTGGTTTCATCTGCTAATTGTATAACGAGGAAGGATTAGCTCTGGCATGCAAACACAGTGCTGGAAATTAGTTTTAACAGATGTTATGGTGTAATTATGTTTAGAGCTGCAGTGTGGTTTTAAGTTACTTTTCTTTGAGATAAACCATCTGAGATAGTCAGAATTATACAGCTTGTTGACATGTTGTTGGTTAGTTTGTGGTTGTACATGACTGAGGTTAGAGGATGTACATGTGTTGTTGATTATATTGTAGTTGACTATCAATGATGGTTGAGCCTGAATGTCCAGTCCAGTCAATCTCTCAAGATGGCTGCGTCGCCTGGCTCCACAGTCACAGAGGGTAGCAGGACCAAAGAAGGCGACTGCATGCTCTGTAATTTGGCCCCATACTGTGTGCAAGTCCCTGGTTCTAATGACATGCTCCACACCCCCTCTCTCCCTCCCTCAACTTCTGCTGACCAAATTGGTGCTCCCATCATTTTGTTTCCCTGGAGATGAAATGACTCTTCCAATACCCACAGTCTGCGACTGGATCCAAAGGGAGAGAGGGCAGCAATTACAGTCTCACACTCCCCTAACAGTGCTGGGTGAAAGCTGCTCCCCAAAAAGCTGCCCACATTTTGCCTGACTGCTACACTGATGGCCTGACTTGATTTCGGTTCTCTGCCAGTGTTAACAGGCTGCCCGGGTTTCTCAGGCTTCTGATTATGGGATGTCGGCCATTCAAGATGGTCGGCCATTTCAACATCTTTAACAGGGCTATAGGAAAGCATTCTGTAGCTGGTGGTAGGCTTTTTTAATACTTAAAAAGAACAGTGATATTCTAACCCACTCTGTCACTACAAAACATACAGTATGTAATGTGTACATGTGGCACTAATGTCAATGTTCCATAAACATAAGTATAAGTATCACCACAGAATGACATTCAACACCTATCTATCTAAAGTCTTATCTAAATGAAAAGGTGCTGTTACTACTAACAGCACCTGATAGATTTATGTAAGATCGTTTATGGATAACTTTGACTTAAAGTAAGTCTATTTCCTGTAACCGTATTTTTTATTTTGTAAATTTTCATTGGGGGGGGGGGTCCAGGTACAATATTTAAATGTATAAAATGTTATATTCCATATATTTTTTATTCATTATTTCATACATTGTATCTGTGGGTTTCCAACCAGAGGAAGAAAAGAAGAGGAGAAAAAAAAACATTACAAAAGGTAAGTAACTAAAGTATTGATCATATGGATCATATTTAAAAGTTTAAGTAATAATAAAGTCAGTATAAATGAGAAACACTTTTTTTAAAAGTGGGCCTCCACTCCCATTCCCCCAACCAGCCAACCTGTCTCCATCCAACCCCCCCACCACTCCAGGAAACCATGTTTTGTGGCTGAGGGATTGGCATATATCAGGGTGGCAGGGTAGCCTAGTGGTTAGAGCGTTGGACTAGTAACCGGAAGGTTGCGAGTTCAAACCCCCGAGCTGACAAGGTACAAATCTGTCGTTCTGCCCCTGAACAGGCAGTTAACCCACTGTTCCCAGGCCGTCATTGAAAATAAGAATTTGTTCTTAACTGACTTGCCTGGTTAAATAAAGGTAAAATAAATGTAATCATATTAATGAAATTGGAGCCAATTCCCATATGTTCCAAGACAGACCAGAGATATGACCATTCTAGCCTATCAAAAGCTGTTTCTGCACTGAAAGATAAACCAGCACAAGGAGCTGCTGTTTCTGATCAAGCATTTAAGAGATTGTAACGATGGGCGCTGAGAGTCGGGAAACAAGTTCAGAGAGAGAGTTTTTTAAATAAATAAACGTAACATAATACAAAACAAGAAAACACGAACAAAGCACAGACATGAAACAGAAACAGAAACAATACCGCCTCGGGAAGAAACCAAAGGGAGTAACATACAGTTGAAGTCGGAAGTTAACATACACTTAGGTTGGAGTCAATAAAACTCATTTTTCAACCACTCCACAAATGTCTTAACAAACCATACTTTTGGCAAGTCGGTTAGGACATCGACTTTGTGCATGACACAGGTAATTCTTCCAACAATTGTTTACAGACAGATTATTTCACTTATAATTCACTGTATCACAATTCCAGTGGGTCAGAAGTTCATATACACTAAGTTGACTGTGCCTTAGAAACAGCTTGGAAAATTCCAGAAAAGGATGTCATGGCTTTAGAAGCTTCTGATAGGCTAATTGACATAATTGGAGTAAATTGGAGGTGTACCTGTGGATGTATTTCAAGGCCTACCTTCAAACTCAGTGCCTCTTTGCTTGACATCATAGGAAAATCAGAAAATAAATTAGCCAAGACCTCGTTATTGTCATGGCTTGCAAGTGCATTGTGAAATGGAAGTCTATTTCCAGTGATCAGTCTGAACCCCTACACTCGCTGCAGCATTCACACCTAGCCAAGCTATTAGACTATCCTTTTATAAGTTAAGAGAGGTGTGAATGTTTCTGTCCCTGAGTCTTGTGCCTTACCACCCATTACATAAGAAATCTGAGTGATGAATTTACTGTTTTTGAATTATTGTTTTAACTTTCTTTGTTGGCTAATTCAGGCTTTCACTCAAGTGAGGAATTTGTAGTATCACATCCATGGGCTTATTAACACTAAAGATAACAATTGCATCATTAATAATACATTGTTTTTTTTAAACAATGGCAACTCTCTCTTGGAATTTGAAAGGCCTTAATATAGAGTTGATCCCTCCTTCACTGCTATAACAGCCTTCACTCCTCTGGAAAGGATTTCCACTAAATGTTGAAACATTTATGTGGGAACTTGCTTCCATTCAGCCACAAGAGCATTAGTGAGGCAGGGCACCTAAGTCGGCCGATTAGGCCTGGCTCACAGTCAGCGTTCCAATTCATCCCAAAGGTATTCGATGGGGTTGAAGTCAGGACTCTGTGCAGGCCAGTCAAGTTCTTCCACACTGATCTCGACAAACCATTTCTGTAAGGACCTCACTTAGTGCACGGGGGCATCTTCCACCAAACTTTACAGTTGGCACTGTGCATTGAGGAATGTAGCGTTCTTCTGGCATCCGTCAAACCCAGATTCTTCCGTCGGACTGCCAGGTGGTGAAGAGTGATTTATCACTCCAGAGAAAGCGTTTTCCACTGCTCCAGAGACCAAAGGCGGCAAGCTTTACAGAACTCCATCAAACGCTTGGCACTGTGCATGGTGATCTTCGGCTTCTGTGCAGCTGCTTGGCCATGGAAATCGATATCATGAAGCTCCAGACGAGCAGTTCTTGTGCTGATGTTGCTTCCAGAGGCAGTTTGGAACTCGGTAGTGAGTGTTGCAACCGAGCACAGATGATTTTTTACGCGTCGTGCACTTCAGCACTCGGTGGTCCCGTTCTGTGAGCTTGTGTGGCCTACCACTTCACAGCTGAGCCGTAGTTGCTCCTACAGAGATTTTTTATATATGCAATAGTAGCCGAGGCGATGGCTGCGCCATGTCAATGAAATTCACTGTTTATTTAGCAGACATCACACGCTTATATTCCCCACAGTCACACATATACTTTACAATAAGAATATGATGGAATAGAACAGAATAAAATAGAAAGGATATTTTCCCCTAATTGGTATTTGCTGATTGTCGTCGGTACTAACATGAGGAACACAAGGAGCTGCAGTTACTCTATGAAAAAGTTATATATTGAATTAGAGAACATCTGCACAATTTTTTTGTGTTGTTTGGTAAAACTAGGTTAATTAAAAACCTTGGAATATGCTCTTTCTGATAGTTTATAGCAATCAGAAAAGTAAGCAAGCACCAACAAGCTTCATGAAGATGCCCTCAAAGATGCTCTCTGGAGGTCAAACGAGCATTAATTAACAGGAACAATGACTGACAACAAAATATTATGACATCATGCATTGTAATGTGCCAAACCATACTGCGGCATCCCGCACTCTGTACCGCAGTATGACGCAACTACTGAATGAGGACCCACTGTATGTACAAGAAATGCAGTCTAATCTAAATCTTCAAAATAATGAATCATGGGCCAAGTCCTCCCTGGAAGATAAGTTCAATAGTGTAAATGGAGGGGGACTGCCATCAACAGGAAGAAAAATAAATATATAGGGAATTGTGTGGCAGCCCAAATGGGACTGACCATTCATCCTAAATAGTAGTACAATAGAAATAGTAGGGGAAGTAGTAGGGCTTCCAATTTATATTGCCGTATTTAGCCCATATACGCTAGGTATACAATGCCCTGTAGCCCCACAAGGAAGCAGCCTAAGTCTGTATGACACTTCAACATACTGTCCATTGTTCATTAATTGGAGTGGTGTCATAATTGTCTAAATGTCCTGGACTTTAGGCAATATAATAATAACGAAGTCCAATTTTCGGCAATAATAATAATAGTGTTATTTTTACCCAATTGAGGGGGTGTCCTCATAATTGTCTTATGCTGAGGGCAGAGGAGTTGTATGAAGGATCGGAGGACCAATGCGCAGCGTGGTAAGTGTCCATAATGTTTTTTAATCAAGACAATAGAACACTCGAACAAAACAACTAACGATGACGTGAATAAACAAAACCGAAAACAGTACCGTGTGGACCAAACACTCACACGGAAAACAAACACCCACAACCCAAAAGTGAAACCCAGGCTACCCAAGTATGATTCTCAATCAGGGACAACAATTGACAGCTGCCTCTGATTGAGAACCATACTAGGCCGAACTCAAAAACCAACATAGAAAAACAAACATAGACTGCCCACCCAACTCACGCCCTGACCATACTAAAACACAGATATAAGAACAGAACTAAGGTCAGAATGGCTAGACTGCACATAGACACATAGGATAGACTGCATGATTGTGTGTGGATAGCATACCTGAATATTGATCCAGTCAAATTGGGGGTAGCCTAGGTTTGTCGGTTTGTCCACTCCGTGTCTTGGTGTGCTTCCCGAAGAAGTCTTGAGCCTTCTTGCCAGTGTATTCTGGAAGGTCAAGATGAGTTTTGCCGGATGGATGAAGCCGCATGTCAGGTTTAAAGTAAATCTCTGACCATTTTCTCATTGATTTCTCAGAAGGCCAAGCCGTATGAAATATGCAAACAGAGGTTGCCTCCCAGTTGGCACCCTATTCCCTACATACTGTAGTGCTGTACTTTTGAGCAGAGCGCTATGGGGAAAAAAGTAGTGCACGAAATAAGGAATACGGTGTCATTTGGGACTCTGACAGAGTCAGTGAGAGACTGAAATCCGAGTGGAAATAACAAATAGTCATGACTCATCCCCACACACTGCTGTTTATCCCAATCACTTGGCGAGTAACTTTCTGCTTGCGGATCTAGCAATTGAACATTTCAGGCTTTGATTGCTGGAAGCTAACAGAGGCAGCATTTTCCCATAATGAATTTAGCCCAATTTATTTTTTATTGTGCAACGAAAGAGAGCTAATGTTGGTTATTATGATTATTACTTCTGCCACGCTGCATAACGCAAATATCCATTGATATTTCTTATGAGAAGCTGTATAATTAACAAAAACAAGTTACGCTTGGAAATCGGTGAGAAAAAATAATGAGTGTTTTTATGAATTTGTTTGTTGAGCTTGCCAGGGGAATTTGAAAGATTGTTGAACAGTATACTATCTAACAGCAGTGGTGGAAAAAGTACCCAATTGTCATACTTGAGTAAAAGTAAAGATATCTTCATAGAAAATGACTCAAGTAAAAGTGAAAGTCACCCAGTAAAATACTACTTGAGTAAAAGTCCAAAAGTATTTGGTTTTAACTATACTTAAGTATCAAAAGTAAATGTAATTTCTAAAATAGACTTAAGTATCAAAAGTAAAAGTATAAATCATTTTAAATTCCTTATATAGTTTTAAGGAAACCAGGCACCATTGTCTTATTATTTTAAAGTAGGAATAGCCAGTGGCACATTTCAACACTCAGGCGTCATTTACAAACAAAGCATTTGCATTTAGTGAGTCCGCTAGGTCAGAGGTAGTAGGGATGACCAGGGATGTTGTCTTGTGTGTGAATTGAATAATTTTCCTGTCCTGCTAAGCATTCAAAATGTAATGAGTACTTTTGGGTGTCACGGGAAGTGTATGGAGTAAAACATACATTATTTTCTTTAGAAATGTAGTGAAGTAAAAGTAAAAGTTGTCAAAAATATAAATAGTAAAGTACAAATACCCCAAAAAGCTACTTAAGTAGTACTTTCAAGTATTTTTACTTAAGTAGTTTACACCACTGTATAACAGTGTATATATACTGAACAAAAATATAAACGCAACATGTAAAGTGTTGGTCTCATGATTCATGATCTGAAATAAAAGATCCCAGAAAGTTTCCCGATGCACAAATAGTTTATGCCTCTCATATTTTGTGCACAAATTTGTTTGCATCCCTGTTAGTGAGCATTTCTCCTTTGCCAAGATTACCCATCCACGATTTACTCCAGACACAATTTACTCCATCCACGATTTACTCCGTGATTTACTCCAGACACCCAACAAGGCCCTCATCCCCGTCATTCGCAGGAGAAAGAGACAGAGATATTGGGAACGTAGGTCTAGGTGCCTTGTAAGAATTTGACGGTGAGTGGGTAATCTGCCTTTACCCTCGGTCCTATTAGTCAACTTACAATCATTTGGATAATAAAATAGACGAGCTACGTGCTCGTATATCCCAGCAATGGGACATTAAATACTATAATATTGTATGTTTTATCTAGTTGTGTACTCCGAGCATGCACTGACCAACTGGCAAGTGTCTTTACAGACATTTTCAACCTGTCCCTGACAGAATCTGTAATACATGTTTCAAGCAGACCACCATAGGCCCTGTACCCAAGAACACTAAGGTAACCTGCCTAAATGACTACCGACCCATAGCACTCATGTCTGTAGCCATGAAGTGCTTTGAAAGTCTGGTCATATGGCTCACATCAACACCATTATCCCAGAAACCCTAGACCCACTCCAATTTGCATACCGCACCAACAGATCCACAGATGATGCAATCTATATTGTACTCCACACTGCCCCTTCACACCTGGACAGAAGGAGCTATTAGCACTGTCCCACCCCCCTTCGTTTACGCTGCTGCTACTCTGTTTTTTGTCTATGCATAGTCACTTTAACTCTACCTACATGTACATATTACCTCGACTAACCGGTGCCCCCGCACATTGACTCTGTACCAGTATTGCATTTTCTGCTTATCTGTTTTTTACTTTACACTTATTTTTCTTAAAATGGCATTATTGGTTAAGGGCTTGTAAGTAAGTATTTCACTGTAAGGTTGTATTCAGCTCACAAATATGATTTGATTACACAGGAGCAGCTTGTGCTGGGGACAATAAAATGGCACTCTAAATGTGCAGTTTTGTCACACAACACCATGCCAGAGATGTCTCTAGTTTTGAGGAAGCGTGCAATTGGCATACTGACTGCAGGAATGTCCACCAGTGCTTTGGCCAGAGAATTTAATGTTAATTTTTCAACCATAAGCCGTCTCCAACGTTGTTTTAGAGAATTTGGCAGTACGCCCAACGGGCCTCACACCCACAGACAGTGTGTAACCATTCCAGCCCAGGACCTCCACATCTGGCTTCTTCACCTGCAGGATTGTCTGAGACCAGCCACCCGGATAGCTGATGAAACTGAGGAGTATTTCTGTCTGTAATAAAGCTCTTTTGTAGGGAAAAACTCATTCTGATTGGCTGGGCCTGGCTCCCAAGTAGGTGGGCCTATGACAGTGCCCCTGCCGAGTCATGTGAAATCCATAGGTTAGAGCCTAATGAATTTATTTCAATTGACTGATTTCCTTATATGAAATGTAACTCAGTAAAATGGTTGAAATTGTTGCATGTTGCGTTTATATTTTTGTTCAGTATAGAAACCAAACAATTTCACTCTCAGTAGTATGCCACTGCAAGGTTGTTCTCTGAATGAGAGGTAAAACATGTATCTTACTGAATAGTGAATACCCATACAATTTATATGAAAGGGTTTCTTAAATGAATTAGGCACAGCACAGAGCCTTGGCCTTCACATGATGTGTGATTCAACATCAAATGAAAACTTAACCCATTTATTTTTTCTAATAGTTTAAGAGAAATGATATAACGTCAAAACATGTTTAAAACTATAATTTTTATCTCATGGATTTTTTTTAGCATCCATAGCTAAACTCAGCAAAAAAAAGTAAACTTAACATGTGTAAATATTTGTATTAACATTACAGATTCAACAACTGAGACATAAACTGAACAAGTTCCACAGACATGTGACAGACAGAAATGGAACAATGTGTCCCTGAAACAAGGGGGGATCAAAATCAAAAGTAACAGTCAGTATCTGGTGTGGCTACCATTAAGTACTACAGTGCATCTCCTCCTCACGGACTGCACCAGATTTGCAAATACTTGCTATGAGATGTTACCTTACTCTTCCACCAAGGCACCTGCAAGTTCCCGGACATTTCTGGGGGGGAATGGCCCTAGCCTTCACCCTCCTATCCAACAGGTTCCAGACGTGCTCAATGGGCTTGAGATCCGGGCTTTTCGCTGGCCATGGCTTTTCGCTGGCCATTGCCTTAAATCACGCACAGAACGAGCAGTATGGCTGGTGGACCTGCCTTACAACAGGCCTACAAGCCCTCAGTCCAGCCTCTCTCAGCCAATTGCGGACAGTCAGAGCACTGATGGAGAGATTGTGCGTTCCTGGTGTAATTCGGGCAGTTGTTGTTGCCATCCTGTACCTGTCCCACAGGTGTGATGCTCGGATGTACCGATCCTGTGCAGGTGTTGTTACAAATGGTCTGCCACTGCGAGGATGATCAGCTGCCCGCCCTGTCTCCCTGTAGCGCTGTCTTAGTACGGACATTGCAATTTATTGCCCTGGACACATCTGCAGTCCATATGCCTCCTTACAGCATGCCTAAGGCACGTTCACGCAGATGAGCAGGGACCCAGGGCATTTTTGTTATTGTTGTGTTTAACAGAGTCAGTAGAAAGGCCTCTTTAGTGTCCTAAGTTCCTTACTGTGACCTTAATTGCCTACCGTCTGTAAGCTGTTAGTGTCTTAACGACTGTTCCACAGGTGCATGTTCATTAATTGTTTATGGTTAATTGAACAAGCATGGGAAATAGTGTTTAAACCCTTTACAATGAAGATCTGTGAAGTTATTTGGATTATTACAAATTATTTTTGAAAGACAGGGTCCTGAAAAAGGGACCTTTCTTTTTTTGCTGAGTTTATATCTATCAAAGAGTGGTGACATTTCTCTAGCCCCATCTCTCAGCTGTTTACCAAAACAAAGATTTCTTGCTTTTCGAACACCAGATTGCCCCTTTAATCTGCATATTATGTCATTGGCTGGGAATTTCAAACCATATGTGTCAGACAACGTGAACAGAAATTGAAAATAGAGAAAATTAATGTTACCCTGTTCAAGCTCGTTGTGCAGTTAATTGCTTTCATACATTACCCTGATGGAGGCCATGGTCAACATAGCGTTCAGGCTGGTTCCATCAGTTTATTCATACAGTTGAAGTCGAATACATTTAAACACAAATTTTCCTGACATTTAATCATAGTAAAAATTCCCTGTCTTAGGTCAGTTAGGATCACCACTTTATTTTAATCATGTGAAATGTCAGAATAATAGTAGAGAGTGATTTTTAGCTTTTATTTCTTTCATCACATTCCCATTGGGTCTGAAGTTTACATACACTCAATTAGTATTTGGTAGCATTGCCTTTAAATTGTTTAACTGGGTCAAAAGTTTCAGGTAGCCTTCCACAAGCTTCCCACAAAATGTTGGGTGAATTCTGGCACATTCCTCCTGACAGTGCTGGTGTAACTGAGTTAGGTTTGCAGGTCTCCTTGCTCGCACACACTTTTTCAGTTCTGCCCGCACATTTTCTATAGGATTGAGGTCAGGGCTTTGTGATGGCCACTCCAATACCTTGACTTTGTTGTCCTTAAGCTATTTTGCCACAACTTTGGAAGTATGATTGGGGTCACTGTCAATTTGGAAGACCCATTTGCAACCAAGCTTTAACTTCCTGACTGATGTCTTGAGATGTTGCTTCAATATATCCACATAATTGTCCTACCTCATGATGCCATCTATTTTGTGAAGTGCACCAGTCCCTCCTGCAGCAAAGCACCACCACAACACGATGCTGCCACCCCTGTGCTTCGTGGTTGGAATGGTGTTATTTGGCTTGCAAGCCTCCCCCTTTCTCCTCCAAACATTACGATGGTCATTATGGCCAAACAGTTCTATTTTTGTTTCATCAGACCAGAGGACATTTCTCCAAAAAGTACGATCTTTGTCCCCATGTGCAGTTGCAAACCGTAGTCAGTTTTTTTTATGGCAGTTTTGGAGCAGTGGCTTCTTCCTTGCTGAGCGGCCTTTCGGGTTATGGCGATATAGGACTCGTTTTACTGTGGATATAGATACTTTTGTACCTGTTTCCTTCAGCATCTTCACATGGTCCTTTGCTGTTGTTCTGGGATTGATTTGCACTTTTCGCATCAAATTTCGTTCATCTCTAGGAGACAGAACGCGTCTCCTTCATGAGCGGTATGACGGCTGCTTGGTCCTATGGTGTTTATACTTGCGTACTATTGTTTGTACAGATGAACATGGTACCTTCAGGCGTTTGGAAATTGCTCCCAAGGATGAATCAGACTTGTGGAGGTCTACAGTTTTTTAGCTGATTTCTTTTGATTTTCCCATGATGTCAAGTGAAGAAGCACTGAGTTTGAAGGTAGGACATGAAATACATCCACAGGTACACCTCCAATTGACTCAAATCATGTCAATTAGCCTATCATTAGCTTCTAAAGCCATGACATAATTTTCTGGAATTTTCCAAGCTGTTAAAGGCACAGTCAACTTCTGACCCACTGGAATTGTGATACAGTGAATTATAAGTGAAATAATCTGTCTGTAAACAATTGTTGGAAAAATTACTTGTGTCATGCACAAAGTAGATGTCCCAAACGACTTGCCAAAACTATAGTTTGTTAGCAAGAAATTTGGAGTGGAGTGGTTGAAAAACTAGTTTTAATGACTCCAACATAAGCGTATGTAAACATCCTACTTCAACTGTAAATTGTGTGATTATTACATCTTTAACAGGACACTGAAAAAGGTTTGGCATAAACATGGAGAACCTTAAACACGTTAGTTAAATGTGTATTGAAATTAATCTAATTTCTAGCCAACTATACTACTGTATATACTTCAAAGGTCTCTCAGTGTTCCCTCTACTACTTGAATGTCAGATGTGCAAATGTGGCAGGTTGTCTGAAAGCAACACTACAGTTTCTCCTCCTCACCTTCTTTTGAGGCTGTCAACATTCAACTGCTCAACTTCAACTGCTCAGGGGGAAATGTGAGATGATAGGTGAGCGTGTAGGAATCGTTCCAGGGGTGGAGGGAAAAACATTGCAAACGCTTGTTTAGTGGTCTGTGAGACCGCCATAGGGATGGTGAACAATGTCACAGAGAAAGAGAGAGAGAGAGAGAGAACGGACTTGCTGCAATGGAAAGCAGCCGTTTTACCGGTTCCTGACCAACTCTGCTATTTTATGTTTTTTTTTGTGCTGATCTTAACTTCTTTTGTAGATTATGTTTCCGCCATTGTTTCCTATGACCAAAAATAGCTTCTGGACATAAGAACAGCTATCACTAACCTCAATTTGGATAAAGGTTTCGAGTCGGAGGCGCAGGATATACTGCTCACCCCGGACAACGGCCCTAATCCCAAAGATCCCCAAAATAAAAAGGCTGCGTAAGAGAGGCCGATGTGTTGGCAAGTACATACATTATCGCTAACCTCCATTCTATTGGCAAACATACAATTACTGAAGAACAAACTGGACAAGCTCCGTTTGAGACTATCCTATCAACGGGAACGGAAAAACTATAATATACTATGTTTCTCAGAGTCGTGGCTGAACAAGGACATGGATATTATATATCTAACTGATTTTTCTATGTCTCGTTGTTAAACACAGCTGTTGCTCAATCTCTAATATTTAGGTCTTGAGGTTCTGCTTGCCTGAGTTTGAATACCTCATGATACGGCCCAGTACATCACTGGGGCCGAGCTCCCTGCAATCCAGGATCTCTATACCAGGCGGTGTCAGAGGAAGGCCAAAGACTCCAACCACCCATGTCATACAGTAGACTGTTCTCTATGTTACAGACATCAACAGGTACCAATGCACCAAGTTTGAAAACAACAGGACCCTGAACAGCTTCTACCCCCAAGCCTGAGACTGCTAAACAGTTAAATAGTTAACCAAATAGATACACAGACTATCTACATTGACCCATTAGGCGCTAACTTTTTTGACTCATCAAATCAAATTGTATTTGTCACATGAGCCAAATACAACATGTGTACCATGAAACTTTACTTTACCAGGAAATGCTTACTTACAAGCCCTTAACCAACAATGCAGTTTTAAGAAAAATAAGTGTTAGGTAAAAAATAGATCAGTAAAAAATTCAATACCGGAAAAATTATTCAACCCCTTAACTTTCAGTGCGGCAAACTCTCTCCAGAAGTTCAGTGAGGATCTCTGAATGATCCAATGTTGACCTAAATGACTAATGATGATAAATACAATCCACCTGTGTGTAATCAAGTCTCTGTATAAATGCACCTGCACTGTGATAGTCTCAGAGGTCCGTTAAAAGCGCAGAGCATCATGAAGAACAAGGAACACACCAGGCAATTCCGAGATACTGTTGTGAAGAAGTTTAAAGCCGGATTTGGATACAAAAAGATTTCCCAAGCTTTAAACATCCCAAGGAGCACTGTGCAAGCGATAATATTGAAATGGAAGGAGTATCAGACCACTGCAAATCTACCAAGACCTGGCCGTCCCTCTAAACTTTCAGCTCATACAAGGAGAAGACTGATCAGAGATGCAGCCAAGAGATCCATGATCACTCTGGATGAACTGCAGAGATCTACAGCTGAGGTGGGAGACTCTGTCCATAGGACAACAATCAGTCGTATATTGCACAAATCTGGCCTTTATGGAAGAGTGGCAAGAAGAAAGCCATTTCTTAAAGATATCCATAAAAAGTGTTGTTTAAAGTTTGCCACAAGCCACCTGGGAGACACACCAAACATGTGGAAGAAGGTGCTCTGGTCAGATGAAACCAAAATGGAACTTTTTGGCAACAATGCAAAACGTTATGTTTGGCGTAAAAGCAACACAGCTCATCACCCTGAGCACACCATGCCCACTGTCAAACATGGTGGTGGCAGCATCATGGTTTGGGCCTGCTTTTCTTCAGCAGGGACAGGGAAGATGGTTAAAATTGATGGGAAGATGGATGGAGCCAAATACAGGACCATTCTGGAAGAAAACCTGATGGAGTCTGCAAAAGACCTGAGACTGGGACGGAGATTTGTCTTCCAACAAGACAATGATCCAAAACATAAAGCAACATCTACAATGGAATGGTTCAAAAATAAACATATCCAGGTGTTAGAAAGGCCAAGTCAAAGTCCAGACCTGAATTCAATCGAGAATCTGTGGAAAGAACTGAAAACTGCTGTTCACAAATGCTCTCCATCCAACCTCACTGAGCTCGAGCTGTTTTGCAAGGAGGAATGGGAAAAAATGTCAGTCTCTCGATGTGCAAAACTGATAGAGACATACCCCAAGCGACTTACAGCTGTAATCGCAGCAAAAGGTGGCGCTACAAAGTATTAACTTAAGGGGGCTGAATAATTTTGCACGCCCAATTTTTCAGTTTTTGATTTGTTAAAAAAGTTTGAAATATCCAATAAATGTTGTTCCACTTCATGATTGTGTCCCACTTGTTGTTGATTCTTCACCAAAAAAATACAGTTTTATATCTTTATGTTTGAAGCCTGAAATGTGGCAAAAGGTCGCAAAGTTCAAGGGGGCCGAATACTTTCGCAAGGCACTGTATGTACAGGTATGGGTAAAGTGACTATGCATAGATAATACACAGCGAGTAACAGCAGAGTAAAAAAATAAATAATAATCAATAAAATACTATTACTGTTTATCTGTCACTTTATTCCTAGTTATATGTACATATCTACCTCAATTACCTCGTACCCCTGCACATCGACTCTGTACTGGTACCCTGTGTATATAGCCAAGTTATCGTTAATCATTGTGCATTTACTATTCATTTTATTATGAAGTGTTTTACTTTTCTATTATTTCTCAATGGTTTTTCTCCCTACATTGTTAGGAAGTAAGCATTTCACTGTTAGTCACCACCTGTTGTTTTACGAAGCATGTGACAAATACCATTTGATTTGGTTTGATTTGAGATAGAGAGAGAGAGAGAGAGAGAGCAAGGTGAGCAGCTTTTGAGTAAAACTGACAGAAAGGATAAACAACAGTTATGCTATACAGTATACACCAGTCCAACAAGGTTTTAGGATAACAGTGTACCAGGGGATGCCTTGGTGCGGATGGGCCAATTATGTTGTAGGTTGGTGTTTTTACACACACACACACACACACACACACACACACACACACACACACACACACACACACACACACACACACACACACACACACACACACACACACACACACACACACACACACACACACACACACACGCACACACACACACACACACACACACACACACACACCCCACCTCTCGTATACACATGTTTTTTGTCATTGTACTACAGGAGACGGAGGGGCCTTTATTCCTGTGAATACAAGGACATTGTTTGGTTGGGGTAGGTAAGTGGTTGCTACGGAATGGCGCATTGACAGAACTCCCCTGTAAATGACTTTGTTTCCCTCTGCAACAGGAGGAAATAAAAAATATATAAAAAATGTATCCTGTTTGCTCACAATTATTTGTGGATTACCCTTCCTCCACATATTTTTGTGGTAGTTGTGTCATAGTTAAACCCACCCCCAGCTGAGGCAGTCTTCTTTCTTCTTCTGTGTGTGTGTGTGCGTCCCTCTCTCTCCCTCTCCATCCTTGTCCCTTCCTGCCTTTGTCTCTCACACTCCCCCTGTCCTTCTAATCATGACATAAAGCCTGGCTTCTGGGGCATAGTTCCCACTTTAATGTCGCCTTTCTCTTCCCCCTCAGCTCGGGTTTCTCCCTGATTTACAATGGCCCCGGCAGCCTATGGGGAGGAATGGAGATGAGGGAATGGGGAGATGGGAGATGTAGAGCCCGTTTTACTGTTCTCCTGCTCCCCTGTTCCATTTTTTATGATTCATTCAGCCTAGCCATGGATGTGTGGTGCCTGAGGGAACAGCCTTGGCCTGGGAGACAGAGGGAAAGTCTCTCCCTGGAGGGAACCCAATGCAAAGTTAGTGGATAGTTGCTCAGGAGACAATGGCCCCTGCCTATCACCCTAAGAGAGTCAGCTGGTTTGAACTTAGGGTGAATGGGTCTATCACGAGAAAGCACGCAAGGCCTATCAAGACGTCTAACTGAATAATGGCTACATTCTGGGCAGGGGGCGTGAGGGTTGACCAATTGAGCATGACAATGAGTAATACAAGCTCGTCTGACACAGTTCCTTGGGGACACATCACATGTTGAGTATTGTTGTTCCATGATGTTGTTGGGATATAAGACCACTAATGTTTCCTCAAAGCAGGATGTAAATCCTCATTGAATTAGAGGATTGAGGGACTAAATCCCGATCAAACATGATAAATAATTTCCTGTTACGAATGTAGCGCCATCTGGTGAATAAATGGTCAACAGGATGGAACATGGGATATACATACATACAGTATATAAAAAACAAACACCAGACATATTGACAATATTCTTTTGGAGCAACTTCGAGGGAAAATGTTATATGTTATTCAGTTTGGACATGTACAGTGCTGTGAAAAAGTATTGGATGAGCGATAGCTGAGCGGCATAGGCAAGGTGCAATCGATGGTGTAAAATACAATATATACTGTACATGTGATATTTACTTAACATTTATTTAACTAGGCAAGTCAGTTATTAAGAACAAATTCTTATTTACAATGACGGCCTACGGACAGTGGGTTAACTGCCTTGTTCAGGAGCAGAACTAAATATTTGTACCTTGCCAGCTCAGGGATTAGATCCAGCAACCTTTCGGTTACTGGCCCAACACTCTAACCACTAGATTACCTGCCTCCCCAATATGAGTCATGTAAGATATGTAAATATTATTAATGTGCCATTATTTAGAGTGGCATTGAATAAAGTGACTAGTGATCCATTTATTAAAGTGGCCAGTGATTGGGTCTCAATGTAGGCAGCAGCCTGTCTGAGTTAGTGATTGATGTTTAGCAGTCTGATGGCCTTGAGATAGAAGCTGTTTTTCAGTCTCTTGGTCCCAGCTTTGATGCACTTGTACTGACCTCGCCTTCTGGATGGTAGCGGTGTGAACAGAGAGTGGCTCGGGTGGTTGATGTCCTTGATGATCATTTTGGCCTTCCTGTGACATCGGGTGCTGTAGGTGTCATGGAGGGCAGGTAGTTTGCCCCGGTGATGCGTTGTGCAGACTGCATCACCCTCTAGAGAGCCTTTCGCTTGAGGGCAGTGCAGTTGCCGTACGAGGTGGTGATACAACCCGACAGGATGCTCTCGATTGTGCATCTGTAAATGTTTGTCAGGGTTTTGGGTAACAAGCTACATTTCTACAGCCTCCTGAGGTTGAAGAGGCTCTGCTGTGCCTTCTTCACCACACTGTCTGTGTGGGTGGACCATTTCAGTTTGTCCGTGATGTGTATACCCAGGAACTTAAAACTTTCCATCTTCTCCACTGCTGACCCTTCGATGTGGATAGGGGGCTGCTCCCTCTGCTGTTTCCTGAAGTCCACAATAATCTCCTTTGTTTTGTTGACATTGAGTGAGAGGTTGTTTTCCTGACACCACACTCCGAGTGGCCTCACATCGTCCCTGTAGGCTTTCTCGTCGTTATTGCTAATCGTTGGTAAATTGTCTGCAAACCCAATTGCACAGGGCGGGGTTGAAACCCAGGGCCTCCAGCTTGATGATGAGCTTGGAGGGTACTATGATGTTGAATTCTGAGCTGTAGTCAATGAACAACAGCATTCTTACATTATTAATTTTGTCCAGAAGGGATAGGGCAGTGTGCAGTGTGATGGCGATTGCGTTGTCTGTGGACCTGTTTGTGCGGTATGCAAACTGAAGTGGGTCTAGCGTGACCGTTATGGTGGAGTTGATATGATCCTTCACTAGTCTCTCAAAGCACTTCATGATAACAGAAGTGAGTGCTACAGGGTGGTAGTTCAGTTATCTTTGCCTTCTTGGGTACAGGAACAATAGTAGCCATCTTGAAGCATGTTGGGACAACAGACTGGGATAGGGAGCAATTGAATATGTCCGTAAACACACCAGCCAGCTAGTCTGTGCATGCTCTGAGGACGTGGCTAGGGATGCCGTCTGGGCCAGCAGCCTTGCGAGGGTTAACATGTTTAAATATTTTATTCACTTAAGCCACAGAGAAGGAGAGAGAGGGGTGCAGTCTTTGTTAGCGGGTAAGCGATGGTGGCACTGCATTATCCTCAAAGCGGGCAAAGAATGTGTTTTGTTAGTCTGGAAGCGTGATGGCGGTGTCCGTGACGTGGTTGGTTTTTGTTTTGTAGTCCATGATTTCCTGTAGATCCTGCCACATACGTCTCGTGTCTGAACCGTTGAATTGCAACTCCACCTTGTCCCTGTACTGGCATTTCACTTGTTTGATTGCCTTGCGGAGGGAATAACTACACTGTTTATATTCAGTCATATTCCCAGACCTCTTTCCATGATTAAATACGATGGATCGCACTTTCAGTTTCGCGTGAATGCCGCCATCCATCCACGGTTTCTGGTTAGGGTAGGTTTTAATAGTCATTGCGGGTACAACATCTACAATTCACTCCAATTCACAATTCATTCTAGGTCGGGTGAGCAGAAGGACTTGAGGGAGCCATGTTTCTGTGAAACAGAGAGTGTTACAATATCTGATGTCTCTCTGGAAGGCAACCCTTGCTCGAATTTCATCTACCTTGTTGTCACGAGACTGGACATTGGCTAGAAGTATACTCAGGAGTGGTGGGCGATGTGCCCGTCTACGGAGCCTGACCAGGTGGCTGCTTCGTCTGTCCCTCTGCGGCACCGTTGTTTTGGGTCGGCTTCTGGGATTAGGTCCATTGTCCTGAGTGGTGGTCTGAACAAAGGATCCACTTCGGGAAAGTCGTATTCCTGGTTGTAATGTTGGTAAGTTAAAATTGCTATTTAGGTGGCTGCAACACGAAGTGGCCCCCACACCTGTTTTGCTATGTTTTAGAGCAGGTGTACAACCTAGAGATCAAAGGTCGGCATCTGTCAGGCCAGAGTCCCTAAACACTAAAATCTGAAGAGCTGCTGCTGGGCAAAGCAGCTAGCCTAGCTGCGAGCTATCAAGCTAGCCTAGCTGCGAGCTATCAAGCTAGCCTAGCTGCGAGCTATCAAGCTTGCTAGGTGTCCTTAACAGTTTAAACACAGCCCTCGACGTGGTTAGCCCTTGTGGCTGGGATCGCAGATAGTCTTGGGCTTGTGGCTGATCAAAGCCTCATAGATGTTAAGTCCCCTATGTAGGGTACTTTGAGCGTTTCTGGACTCGTCCTGACAGATATTTCTGTGTACAGTGAGTTCTGTGAACGGCGCAACATCAATTGTTTTACATTCCTTAAAAGCATTGGTTGTCCCGATTTTAAGGTGCTAATCATTTGCAAGTGCAGCTATGAGGTCCACAGACACACAACATATTATATTTGCATAGGAAGCAGAACGTCACATTGTTTGGCCTATCCAGACAAAGGAACCTTACAGCTGAGCTTGCAATAGCGCATATGAAACGAGAGAATCTAATGGATGCAACAAAAGCAGTCATCTCGTTGTGATGTTCTCAGATGGATTTATAGCTCTCGACAGGAAAAAAGACAAAACAATTTTATAGAATTTTAATTTATGGTATAGGGGACGCTTGCGTCCCACTTGAAAAAAAAACAGGGAAAATGCAGCGCGGCAAATTCAAATAATTATATAAAATCAAACATTCATTAAATCACACATGTAAGATACTCAATTAAAGCTACACTCGTTGTGAATCCAGCCAACATGTCAGATTTGAAAAAGGTCTGATGATAGCACAATGTCAATTAAGAGGGTAGCATATTTCAAACCTGCAGGCGTTACACAAACGCTACACAAACGCTACAAACGCTGAAATAAAATATAAAACATGCATTACCTTTGACAAGCTTCTTCTGTTGGCACTCCAATATGTCCCATAAACATCACAATTTTTCGATTAATTCCGTACATATATACCAAAATGTCAATTTATAAAGCGCGTTTGATCCAGAAAAAAACAGCTTACAAAAACACAACGTCACTACAATTCTTTCAAAAGTTGCCTATAACCTTTGCCAAAATATTTCAAACTACTTTTGTAATACAACTTTAGGTATTTTTAAACGTCAGTAATCGATCAAATTGTAGACGGGGCAATCTGTATTCAATACAGCAAGTAAACAAACCATGCTCCTTTTTATGTCTTGCGCAACTCTCAATAGTGTAACGTTGTTCCAGGATGTGCTTCTTCTTCGTTGCACAAATGAATAACCTCAACCAAATTCCAAAGACTGGTGACATCCAGTGGAAGTGGTAGGAACTGAAAAATGGTTCCTATCAAATATCCCTTGGCAAAGACAACTGAGGGAGCAGTCAGAGGCAAAAAATAATAATAATTCTGAACAGTTAGTCCTCTGGGTTTTGCCTGCTACATAAGTTATGTCATACTCACAGACATGATTCAAACAGTTTTAGAAACTTCAGAGTGTTTTCTATCCACATCTACTATGAATATGCATATCTTATATTCCTGGTATGAGTAGCAGGAAGTTGGAATTGGGCACGCTATTTATCCAAAAGTGAAACTGCTGCCCCTATTACCTTAAAAGGTTAAAAAGACCACTTTCTCTTTGTCACAGGCGGACAAAATCACTTTGTGTATTGTCATTTAAGTATGATCATATTTATCTGACAGTTAAGAGAAAGGTGAAATCTTATTGTAAGTTGTTTATAATTTGATTAATATATTTGGCAAGCATCTCAGTCATTTCAAGCCCTATTGATCCCTAATTTGTTGAATAGGAAATAAAGAATATTTACACAATATACTTGAGCTTGTGTCCTCAAAAGTATGACCACCTGCACAATTTATAACTATTTTTACCAGAAATGTGAGATCTTAATCTTCTAGGAGTATGCAGCATTACTAGTTAACATTTATGGCCCTCTCATAATAACTAATCATTATTTTGTCTAAAATAACATTTTTTTCCTAACGTTTGTTGCTGCCCTGTGAGTTGTGCTGGCTGGAATTGCATGGAGTATCATTATAAACTTACGTTGCTACTGTCATGCCCCCTAAAGTTAAAAAAGGGCTGGAATAATGGAGAGGACAGTGTTTCGCTATCACAGGTGTGCAATCTGTTAAATCAACAAAAATGTGTATACAAGCAATTGTTAAAGCAACAGGAAAATAGCTTCAAGAGCTTTGTCAAAATAGTAGTGGAGTCAAGCAACAAAACAATGGACAATCTGACCAGAGATTTGCAAGACCTTAAGAATAGTTTGCAGTTTTCCCAGGGAGAGGTGATGTCCTGAAAGAGATTTGAAGCAAGATGACAACAAATTGTAAGTCCACACGAGATAACATCAGCACGGTCTGTGAACTATTACAGATGACTGGGAAAACAGACTATCTAGAAAGGCAATCCAGGAGAAATGATCACCGAAAAGCTGCAGATGGATCATAGGAAGATTGAAAACCTGTAACCACAGATCTGGAAAAACTGGAACCAGCCCAGGTGACAGAAACCAGGCTGATAGTAGCCAAGTTCCTACGGTTCAAGGACAAGATGGCTGTTCTGGAGAGAGCCAATAATTTGAGAGGAACCAACAACTTCCTCAACGAAGACTTCTCTGAATCTGTGCGCCAGAGGCATAAAGAACTTATCCCAGCTAATCAAAGCTGCCAGAGAGCATGGGACCATTGCTTACATCCACTATGACAAGCTCATTGTCAACCCTCCCTCCCAAAATCCTGGGTGGAGTGAAAGAGCCAAGCTTCCGGGTCAGTAGCTTCAGCCCAACATCACATACATGCAGTAACCCAACTGATACTCACAAGTGCCTGATGGACTGACTATTAGCCAAAACAATTTTTTATTTTACTTTATACAGTGCCTTGCGAAAGTATTCGGCCCCCTTGAACTTTGCGACCTTTTGCCACATTTCAGGCTTCAAACATAAAGATATAAAACTGTATTTTTTTGTGAAGAATCAACAACAAGTGGGACACAATCAAGAAGTGGAACGACATTTATTGGATATTTCAAACTTTTTTAACAAATCAAAAACTGAAAAATTGGGCGTGCAAAATTATTCAGCCCCTTTACTTTCAGTGCAGCAAACTCTCTCCAGAAGTTCAGTGAGGATCTCTGAATGATCCAATGTTGACCTAAATGACTAATGATGATAAATACAATCCACCTGTGTGTAATCAAGTCTCCGTATAAATGCACCTGCACTGTGATAGTCTCAGAGGTCCGTTAAAAGCGCAGAGAGCATCATGAAGAACAAGGCACACGCAGGCAGGTCCGAGATACTGTTGTGAAGAAGTTTAAAGCCGGATTTGGATACAAAAAGATTTCCCAAGCTTTAAACATCCCAAGGAGCACTGTGCAAGCGATAATATTGAAATGGAAGGAGTATCAGACCACTGCAAATCTACCAAGACCTGGCCGTCCCTCTAAACTTTCAGCTCATACAAGGAGAAGACTGATCAGAGATGCAGCCAAGAGGCCCATGATCACTCTGGATGAACTGCAGAGATCTACAGCTGAGGTGGGAGACTCTGTCCATAGGACAACAATCAGTCGTATATTGCACAAATCTGGCCATTATGGAAGAGTGGCAAGAAGAAAGCCATTTCTTAAAGATATCCATAAAAAGTGTCGTTTAAAGTTTGCCACAAGCCACCTGGGAGACACACCAAACATGTGGAAGAAGGTGCTCTGGTCAGATGAAACCAACATTGAACATTTGGCAACAATGCAAAACATTATGATTGGCATAAAAGCAACACAGCTCATCACCCTGAACACACCATGCCCACTGTCAAACATGGTGGTGGCAGCATCATGGTTTGGGCCTGCTTTTCTTCAGCAGGGACAGGGAAGATGGTTAAAATTGATGGGAAGATGGATGGAGCCAAATACAGGACCATTCTGGAAGAAAACCTGATGGAGTCTGCAAAAGACCTGAGACTGGGACGGAGACTTGTCTTCCAACAAGACAATGATCCAAAACATAAAGCAAAATCTACAATGGAATGGTTCAAAAATAAACATATCCAGGTGTTAGAAAGGCCAAGTCAAAGTCCAGACCTGAATCCAATCGAGAATCTGTGGAAAGAACTGAAAACTGCTGTTCACAAATGCTCTCCATCCAACCTCACTGAGCTCGAGCTGTTTTGCAAGGAGGAATGGGAAAAAATGTCAGTCTCTCGATGTGCAAAACTGATAGAGACATGCCCCAAGCGACTTACAGCTGTAATCGCAGCAAAAGGTGGCGCTACAAAGTATTAACTTAAGGGGGCTGAATAATTTTGCACGCCCAATTTTTCAGTTTTTGATTTGTTAAAAAAGTTTGAAATATCCAATAAATGTCGTTCCATTTCATGATTGTGTCCAACTTGTTGTTGATTCTTCACAAAAAAATACAGTTTTATATCTTTATGTTTGAAGCCTGAAATGTGGCAAAAGGTCGCAAAGTTCAAGGGGGCCGAATACTTTCGCAAGGCACTGTTTAAACAGTACCAGTCAAATGTTTGGACAGACCTACTTTGTCAATGGTTTTCCTTTATTTTCACTATTTTCTACATTGTAGAATAGTAGTGAAGACATCAACGCTATGAAATAACACACATTGAATCATATAGTAACCAAAAAAGTGATTCTTCAAAGGTTTTATTTCTTCAAAGGTTCAAATTCTTCAAACCCTTTGCCTTGATGACAGCTTTGCACACCCTTGGCATTCTCTCAACCAGCTTCACCTGGAATGCTTTTACAACCGTCTTGGAGGAGTTCCCACATACGCTGAGCACTTGTTGGCTTCTTTTCCTTCGCTCTGCGGTACAAATCATCCCAAACCATCTCAATTGGGTTGAGGTCGGGTGATTGTGGATGACAGGTCAACTGATGCAGCACTCCATCACTCTCTTTCTTGGTCAAATAGCCTTTACACAGCATGGAGGTGTGTTGGGTCATTGTCCTGTTGAAAAACAAGTGATTGTCCCACTAAGCGTAAACCAGATGTGATGGCGTATCGCTGCAGAATGCCGTGGTAGCCATACTGGTTAAGTGTGCCTTGAAATCTAAATAAATCACAGACAGTGTCACCAGCAAAGAACCCCCACACCATCACACCTCCTCTTCCGTGCTTCACGGTGGGAACCACACATGCGGAGATCATCTGTTCACCAACTCTGTGTCTCACAAAGACACAGCGGTTGGAACCAAAAATCTTACATTTGGACTCATCAGACCAAAAGACAGGTTTCACGAGTCTAATGCCCATTGCTCATGTTTCTTGGCCCAAGCAAGTCTCTTCTTATTATTGGTGTCCTTTAGTAGTTGTTTCTTTGCAGCAATTCTACCATGAAGGCCTGATTCATGCAGTCTCCTCTGAACAGTTGATGTTTAGATGTGTCGTTTACTTGATCTCAGTGAAGCCTTTATTTGGGTTTCAATCTGAGGTGCAATTGAGATGGTTTGGGATGAGTTGGACCACAGCGTGAAGGACAAGCAAGTGCTCAGCATATGTGGGAACTCCTTCAAGACTGTTGGAAAAGCATTCCTCATGAAGCTGGTTGAGAGAATGCCAAGAGTGTGCAAAGTTGTCATCAAGGCAAAGGGTGGCTACTTTGAAGTATCTCAAATATAAAAGGGTGCATTACCGATGACACAACGGTGGTGGGCTTGATCACTAACGACGATTAGACAACCTATAGGGAGGAGGTCAGAGATCTGGCAGTGTGGTGCCAGGACAACAACCTCTCCCTCAACGTGGACAACAACCTCTCCCTCAACGTGAACAAGACACACACACACACACACACACACACACACACACATACACACACACACATACTCACACATACTCACTCACACATAACACGAACACACAGGCACATATTCACCACACACACACTTTCTCACCTACACACTCATCACGTACGCTGCTGACTACTGTCTGTTATCTATCCTGTGCCTAGTCACTTTTTTATATATATATATTTTATATTCTGCATTGTTGGGAAGGGCCCATAAGTAAGAATTTCACTGATAGTCTACACCTGTTGTTTACGAAGCATGTGATTTGATTCGAAAATTTTATTTGGCTCCACAATACATTATTTACCATAAATTTATTTTGGGCACAAAATAGTCTTAAACACAACCAAAACAAACAGCAAATGCATCCAACAAGTTTGTAGAGTCACAAGCTTGATGTAGTCATTGCGTGCTAGGAATATGGGACCAAATACTAAACTTCTGACTACTTTAATACGAATATAAAGGAATTTTTCCCAATACTTTTTGTCCCCTAAAATGGGGGGGACTATGTACATAAAGTGCTGTAATTTCTTAACGGTTCAATCGATATGGATAACAATACCCTCAAATTAAAGCTGACATTCTGAACTTTATCCTCATAGTCATTTTATAATTTCACATCCAAAGTACTGGAATATAGAGCCAAAACAACATCAAAATGATCACTGTCCCAATTCTGTAGTATGCATCTGATCTGACAGTATATTTATTTCAATTATTTATGTTCAAAACTTCCCAGTTAACTGGGTTCCTGTTAAACAACCAAATATAAAAAGTGTCCCATTAATTCTATACTGTAGCTAAATCCAGCACACACAATGGATCCGCAGGACCAGAGTTAATAGACACGGCTGTTCGGTCTAATTTCCATTTCTACAGCCTTGTCTTGACTGTAATGTAACGTTGATTTATATGTAGTGCATTTGGAAAGCCTCCACACAAATCCCATGTTCCCCCCTCAACTCCTGGGCCAAAAGTCTGCCAGCCCTCCACTGAGCTAGAGAGCTACTTCGGTCCTGAATCTTTAGGTAATGGTAATAAATTGTCATGTTCAATATCTTGCACTTGCAGTTCAGTCAATAAGGCAATTAAAAGTACATTGATGAAATAACATTAGGGATCAAGAAGCAGGATTCCAATAATCATCTCAGCCTATACTTAGACATGTTTTCCCTGTGAAGTCTGCTTGTTTAATGCTGATTCATTCCATCTTCATTTTAAAAAGAAAAATTAAAGGAATGAATCAAGATAGCAATTTCATTTCTGAACAATTTGGTGTTTTTAATACAAAGTAATACAATCAAAACAAAATGAACTAGACCCAGTCCACACATACAATTGAAAGTAATGTTTCAAATGGTCACTATATTGGGTTAACAATCCAATCACAGACTTTTCAACAATCTTGGAGGAGTTCCCACATACGCTGAGCACTTGTTGGCTTCTTTTCCTTCGCTCTGCGGTACAAATCATCCCAAACCATCTCAATTGGGTTGAGGTCGGGTGATTGTGGATGACAGGTCAACTGATGCAGCACTCCATCACTCTCTTTCTTGGTCAAATAGCCTTTACACAGCATGGAGGTGTGTTGGGTCATTGTCCTGTTGAAAAACAAGTGATTGTCCCACTAAGCGTAAACCAGATGTGATGGCGTATCGCTGCAGAATGCCGTGGTAGCCATACTGGTTAAGTGTGCCTTGAAATCTAAATAAATCACAGACAGTGTCACCAGCAAAGAACCCCCACACCATCACACCTCCTCTTCCGTGCTTCACGGTGGGAACCACACATGCGGAGATCATCTGTTCACCAACTCTGTGTCTCACAAAGACACAGCGGTTGGAACCAAAAATCTTACATTTGGACTCATCAGACCAAAAGACAGGTTTCACGAGTCTAATGCCCATTGCTCATGTTTCTTGGCCCAAGCAAGTCTCTTCTTATTATTGGTGTCCTTTAGTAGTTGTTTCTTTGCAGCAATTCTACCATGAAGGCCTGATTCATGCAGTCTCCTCTGAACAGTTGATGTTTAGATGTGTCGTTTACTTGATCTCAGTGAAGCCTTTATTTGGGTTTCAATCTGAGGTGCAATTGAGATGGTTTGGGATGAGTTGGACCACAGCGTGAAGGACAAGCAAGTGCTCAGCATATGTGGGAACTCCTTCAAGACTGTTGGAAAAGCATTCCTCATGAAGCTGGTTGAGAGAATGCCAAGAGTGTGCAAAGTTGTCATCAAGGCAAAGGGTGGCTACTTTGAAGTATCTCAAATATAAAAGGGTGCATTACCGATGACACAACGGTGGTGGGCTTGATCACTAACGACGATTAGACAACCTATAGGGAGGAGGTCAGAGATCTGGCAGTGTGGTGCCAGGACAACAACCTCTCCCTCAACGTGGACAACAACCTCTCCCTCAACGTGAACAAGACACACACACACACACACACACACACACACACACACACATACACACACACACATACTCACACATACTCACTCACACATAACACGAACACACAGGCACATATTCACCACACACACACTTTCTCACCTACACACTCATCACGTACGCTGCTGACTACTGTCTGTTATCTATCCTGTGCCTAGTCACTTTTTTATATATATATATTTTATATTCTGCATTGTTGGGAAGGGCCCATATGTAAGAATTTCACTGATAGTCTACACCTGTTGTTTACGAAGCATGTGATTTGATTTGAAAATTTTATTTGGCTCCACAATACATTATTTACCATAAATTTATTTTGGGCACAAAATAGTCTTAAACACAACCAAAACAAACAGCAAATGCATCCAACAAGTTTGTAGAGTCACAAGCTTGATGTAGTCATTGCGTGCTAGGAATATGGGACCAAATACTAAACTTCTGACTACTTTAATACGAATATAAAGGAATTTTTCCCAATACTTTTTGTCCCCTAAAATGGGGGGGACTATGTACATAAAGTGCTGTAATTTCTTAACAGTTCAATCGATATGGATAACAATACCCTCAAATTAAAGCTGACATTCTGAACTTTATCCTCATTTTATAATTTCACATCCAAAGTACTGGAATATAGAGCCAAAACAACATCAAAATGATCACTGTCCCAATTCTGTAGTATGCATCTGAATGTGTATCTGATCTGACAGTATATTTATTTCAATTATTTATGTTCAAAACTTCCCAGTTAACTGGGTTCCTGTTAAACAACCAAATATAAAAAGTGTCCCATTAATTCCATACTGTAGCTAAATCCAGCACACACAATGGATCCGCAGGACCAGAGTTAATAGACACGGCTGTTCGGTCTAATTTCCATTTCTACAGCCTTGTCTTGACTGTAATGTAACGTTGATTTATATGTAGTGCATTTGGAAAGCCTCCACACAAATCCCATGTTCCCCCCTCAACTCCTGGGCCAAAAGTCTGCCAGCCCTCCACTGAGCTAGAGAGCTACTTCGGTCCTGAATCTTTAGGTAATGGTAATAAATTGTCATGTTCAATATCTTGCACTTGCAGTTCAGTCAATAAGGCAATTAAAAGTACATTGATGAAATAACATTAGGGATCAAGAAGCAGGATTCCAATAATCATCTCAGCCTATACTTAGACATGTTTTCCCTGTGAAGTCTGCTTGTTTAATGCTGATTCATTCCATCTTCATTTTAAAAATAAAAATTAAAGGAATGAATCAAGATAGCAATTTCATTTTCGAACAATTTGGTGTTTTTAATACAAAGTAATACAATCAAAACAAAATGAACTAGACCCAGTCCACACATACAATTGAAAGTAATGTTTCAAATGGTCACTATATTCGGTTAACAATCCAATCACAGACTTGGCAACAATGGCTGGCATTACTAACCTATTATATTTAGCAAATATTTGATAGTATCTACTTCACCCTCTAGTAGGCCTTAATGGGTCCAGTAATGGTAGATTTGAAATGCTAATGCACTTCAACAGAAGTTCTCAACACTGCAACAGAAACGTTGAGTGTCTTTTGTATGCAATAACAGACCCTCCACGGTTGTCTCTAATGGAACTAAAGGGGGCACTCAACAGAATACTGGGTGTATCAGTCAGTGCCGCACTCCCTTGTGAAGAGACAGCAGAGTGCGGTCAAAATTGATGGTGAGAAACCGATACAGCGTACAGCACAAAACCAAACAAAAGGACGCAGGTCGGAGGAGAGTGAGAATAAACAAGAGAGAGGGAAAAAAGTTTCAAATGCCAGGGCTTGGGGAAACACAAAACCTCATCATCTTTCGGCCACCGAGAGCTGTCTTCACGTCTCCCATGTACATTGAGTGTACAAAACGTTAGGAGGTTAAGAACACCTTCCTAATATTGAGTGGCACCCCCTTTTGCCTTCAGAGCAGCCTCAATTCGTTGTGGCATGGACTCCACAAGGTGTCAAAATCATTCCACAGGGATGCTGGTCCATGTTGACTCCAATGCTTCCCACAGTTGTGTCGCTGGATGTCTTTTTGGTGGTGGACCATTATTGATACACACGGGAAACTGTTCAGTGTGAAAACCCAGCAGCGTTGCAGTTCTTGACACACTCAAACCGCTGCGCCTGGCACCTACTACCATACTACATTCAAAGGCACCTATATTTTTTGTCTTGCCCATTCACCCTCTGAATGGCACGCACACAATCCATGTCTCAATTGTCTCATGGCTTAAAAATGATTCTTTGACCTATGACCAATGTTCCCCTTCATATACACTGATTGAAGCAGATATAAGTGAAATCAATAAAGGATCATAGCTTTGACCTGGATTCACCTGGTCAGTCTATGTCATGGAAAGAGCAGGTGTTCCTAATTTTTAGTGTACATAACCAAGAGAGAAATAGAGAGGTGACCATCAGGAATCATTTCAGCGAATGTGAGTTTTATGGCACATATATTGGGGGAAAGGGAACATTGTGTGAAGTAAATATGAGTATTGCACAAAAGAAAAATATGAATTCAGAAAATCTTAGCACAATTCACACATGATTAAATAAAGCAAATAGAAAACACAGCAAGAAACAATCAAGTCAGACATAAATAGTACCACCACTTGCCCATAGAGGGAAGCTACATAGATTTGAATTATGTTAGGGCCGGAACGATACCAGTATAGCAATAGTTTTACACAAAGCAGACCAAATTAATTTGTTAAAGACCTACTGCTGTATGTAAAATATTTTGTGCTATTGCTCGGAAAATAAATACATGTACTCTGGATGATGACATAATGATGTTTGCAGAAAGGTGCAGAAATCACTCCGCCATTGTCTATTTGCTAAAATTATAATAGTTTGCATAATTTTATGTTAAAAAGCCCTCAGAGTGTAAAGAATCTGCACAGCTTTTCTTTTTAATCACAATTTTCTTGTTTCATTTTGATACAGAGTAGACTTCAGAATTGGAGTGTCATTTAAACAGCCCCAGACCTTGTCTGCTCTTTCATGCCAGTTGAACACTGACATAGACAAGACAATTGAACACAGTAGGGCAGCTAGCCTTAAAATGACCACAGAGTCTGTTGGAGGTCAACTGAACACTAAGTTGGGATGAAGTGACTCGATTTTGTCACCTTAAGGGACATCTGCCCTGAGAACTCGGACCAATATTGAGTTCAGTTCCGACCTCATCACTCAAGAGAAGGACCGCACTGTCATATTGGATCAAATTGATCTGTTCATTGCTAACGGCTAGCTCTGCTAACTCCATTGAGCCTCACTAGTTTCTGGCTTCTACTCAGAATACAACATGACAACGGTATGTTGGCAGCCAGCTCGTTTGTTCAACACACTTCACAGAGTTTCTTCTTCACTGGAGAGAAAACATCCAAGCTATGAAATTAGCCAATTATCTTCCAGTGTTTCCGTTTTGGACTGTGAAAAGCAAGAGGCTGGCGAGTTGAAAAGTCATAAAAAAAGGACTGTCAGTTTTCTCCAGAGGAAGTTCTATTGGAGGGGCGAGAAATAGGAAATGGAGGAGAGGTGCTGATTGGAGGGCTGGACCTGTCTGTTAGGCTTCCAGGTGGCAAATTGCTTGTCCAGCTGCAGGGGCTTAACACTTAGCGTAGCCACCGATTGACCTGCAAACCGCAGGGGGTTGTGTCTCAGTTATCATGGCGAGTTGGCACTAATGCTAAACCACCCGACAGTGGGGGATTGGATGACAGTGAAAGGGTCAGTGTGTGCCAACCGCAGAGAGAAGTGACAGCGATGACAAGGGTCGACATCTGTCGGGGCGTTAGCCTCCGCAACTATGTTAATGCTAACAATAGCTGTTATCTCTGTGCGCCAGCCTGGCTTTAGCACTATGCTAGCTACAACACACTGAGTTCCTATCAAGAGGTTGGAGCCAGAGGTGAGAATGAATAGAGATACCTAAAAGGAATTTCTATAGCGCTCATCCAGGGGAAAGTCATTCAAAGAAATTATGCAAACATAAATAATATTTATTCCTACAAGGAAGAGTTGTTTTCCTCACTATTGGGTAGCTGTCTCTGAGAGTCAATTGTCAATATCAATCTCAGAAAGATATGATGAGGTGAGTGACTGAGCTTAGTTCCTCTCATGTTTATATATAAGGTGCACACCTTAATCTAGTTTTCCGCCCACAGTGAAACCCTAACATTTCAATTTGTAAATAGGTAGGTTGGTATTGGCAATGAGTTATTTGAATTCTGAGGTAATTCAGATCACTGAAGACGCTTAATCATTAAAGCTCAGGGGATTGTCCTTAATTTGGTAGAAAAATATATAGTGCCTTCAGAAAGTATTCACACCCCTTGACTTTTTCCACATCTGTGTTACAAAGTTGGATTAAAATGGATTTAATTGTATTTTTTTTGTTAATGATCTCTCAAAATGGAAGAAATATTTGAAAAATGTTAGTTAATTAATTAACACTAATATATCTTGATTAGATAGGTATTCATCTCCCTGAGTCAATACATGTTAGAATCACCTTTGGCAGTGATTACAGCTGTGAGTCTTTCTGGGTAAGTCTCTAAGAGCTTTCCACTCCTAGTTTGTACAATATTTGCCCATCTTTTATTTTTTAATTTTTTTAAAGCTCAAGTTTGCTGTTGATCATTGCTAGACAGCCTTGCCTTAGATTTTCAAGCCGATTTAAGTCAAAACTGTAACTAGGCCAAATAGGAACATTCAATGTCGTCTCGGTAAGCAACTCCAGTGTATACTTGGCCTTGTGTTTTAGGTCATTGTACTGCTGTTGGGTGATTTGTATCCCAGTGTCTGTTGGAAAATGGACTGAACCAAGTTTTACTCTAGGATTTTGTCTGTTGCTTTTTAAAACTCCCCAGTCCTTGCTGATGACAAGCATACACATAATATGATGCAGCCACCACCATGCTTGAATATATGAAGAGTGGTACTCAGTGATGTGTCGTGCTGGATTTGCCCCAAACATTTCTTTGCCAATTTTTTTGTAGTTTTACTTTAGTGCCTTATTGCAAACAGGATGCATGTTTTGGAATATTTGTATTCCGTATAGGCTTCCTTCTTTTGACTCTGTCATTTATGCTAGTATTGTGGAGTACCAAAATGGGGTGCTTTGGCATTATGGGGTACTGTGTGTAGATAATTGACACAAAATCTCAACTAAAACCTTTTTAAATTCAGGCTGTAAAACAACAAAATGTGGAAAAAGTCACGGGCGTGAATACTTTCTGAAGGCACTGTATATACTAAACCCTAATATCGACCAAGAATATTTGTCCCTCCATATCCAAATGCAATGATAAACAGTTACAAATATTTTTTATGAGGGGCCAATGGATCTTGGCCAATGGATCTTTTGAACTTCCACCAGCTACTGTGAGGCTTTAGGTGACAAATTGAAATTCATTCCATTAATTGCTGCCTCACCTTTGGCCATCCCCTCTGGTGCCTCCAACTACAGTAGCTAGAGGAGGCGCCCACCCTGGCCATGCACCATGCTCTCAGTCCGATTCAACGGAGCTCATTAATAACCCAAACGATAGCGCTCTACCTCCAGACGGCGGGGTATTCACTCTAAAGAGGCTGCACCATGCCAACAACACACTCGTGTAGGCTACCCATACACACTCATGTGCACATGTAAACACCGTATTAAATATTGATGGTGAAACAAATGAATATGCACATAATAATCCATACACTGAGACACACTTATTCACAGATATGCTCTCCTTCCCACACACACACACACACACACACACACACACACACACACACACACACACACACACACACACACACACACACACACACACACACACACACACACACACACACACAAAGAATGTGATAAATCCATCATTAACAAACCTGTAGTCAGCATACAGTATAGTGCAAAACACACTATCATCTTTCTCCCACACCCTTCACTAATTGTGTGAGAGTTACAAATTCCTATTCCCTGAATGCCTAATAAGACAGTTGGGACTTGAAGATAATCTTATTTCTGTTTGACTCTCACTTTAAAATGTTTACTGTGTGAGTTTTGATTGTATATACTTTGCATATTTGACATCCTTTGAAGCCTTGAACATACTTCTGTATTCTATCAGTTGGCTAAGGCACACAGATACATAGCTAGCCATTAGGCTATTCTAACTGGCTGCTGTGTTTTGGCAGGTAGTTGTGTAAGATTTATATGGAAATGCCAATTAAATAATCACATACATGCACGCGTGTGCATACACACACACAAACACACACACATTCTCTCTCTCAAAATTAACTTTCCCTCTCACACATACAAGCACACACACACACACACACACACACACACACACACACACACACACACACACACACACACACACACACACACACACACACACACACACACACACACACACACACACACACACACACACACACACACACCACAAAAATAGTTAAACACATCCACACCACACACTCACAGTAGACATAAGGCAATCTGATTATTTATTGCTTTAGAGTACATGCAGGAAAAATAGGAGCAGCAGGCCTTGTGGCTGTCAGTATGTAACTGTTACCCTCAGCCAGAGGCCCTAGATAGTCCCACACGGCCCCGGGCCCCTCTCTCATAGGTAGCACACAACCATACACAAACACTCCTTACTACTGCATTATTCTGATTAGGTTAGTTGTTTAGATACATCCGGACTTACTGACTTACTGAACTGACTTACTGTAATTCACTTAGTCAAATCTTTTGTCCAAATGTTACGAAAATGAAATAGACTGCTTCTGTTATGACCTTGAGGCCGTTCCCCAGTCACCTTTAAAAGGGACATTGGTGAGAATTTACCATCAATTATGTATATTGAGTGCTATGCAATATTTGCATGCAATGGTGTCTGCTAGTCATCCTAGGGTCTTCCGCTGTGAAACCAATTAATTTGCTGACGATGATGTCAAGGGTTGTATTATTAATTTTGAATTACAGAAGCAATTTCAAAAGCCAGAAGAGTAAAATAAAAAGAAACTCCAGCACAGTTCCCTGAATGTAATGTAATGTAGCTAGCCATATAAACTTAGCAAAAAAAGAAATGTCCCTTTATCAGGACCCTGTCTATCAAAGATAATTCGTAAAAAATACAAATAACTTCACAAATCTTCATTGTAAAGGGTTTAAACACTTTTTCCCATCAATTAACCATAAACAATGAATGAACATGCACGTGTGGAACGGTCGTTAAGACACTAACAGCTTAAAGACGGTAGGTAATTAAGGTCACAGTTATTAAAACTTAGGACACTAAAGAGGCCTTTCTACTGACTCAAAAAAACACAAAAGAAAGATGGGTCCAGGGTCCCTGCTCATATGTGTGAATGTGCCTTAGGCATGCTGCAAGGAGGCATGAGGACTGCAGATGTGTCCAGGGCAATAAATTGTAATGTCCTTACTGTGAGACGCTTAAGACAGCGCTACAGGGAGACAGGACGGACAGCTGATCGTCCTCGCAGTGGCAGGCCACGTGTAACAACACCTGCACAGGATCGGTACATCCGAACATCACTCCTGTGGGACAGGTACAGGACGGCAACAACTGCCCGAGTTATAGTAGGAACGTACAATTCCTCCATCAGTGCTCAGACTGTCCGCAATAGGCAGAGAGAGGCTGGACTGAGGGCTTGTAGGCCTGTTGTAAGGCAGGTTCTCACCAGACATCACTGGCAACAACGTCGCCTATGGGCACAAACCCACTGTCGCTGGACCAGACAGGACTAGAAAAAAGTGCTCTTCACTGACATGTCACGGTTTTGTCTCACCAGGGGTAATGGTTCGATTTGCGTTTATCGTCGAAGGAACAAGCGTTACATTGAGGCCTGTACTCTGTAGCGGGATCAATTTGGAGGTGGAGGGTCCGTCATGGTCTGGTCATGATATGGTCATAGTCTGGTCTGTGTCACAACATCATCGGACTGAGCTTGTTGTCATTGCAGGCAATCTCAACGCTGTGCGTCACAGGGAAGACATCCTCCTCCCTCATGTGGTACCCTTCCTGCAGGCTCATCCTGACATAACCCTCCAGCATGAAAATGCCACCAGCCATACTGCTCGTTCTGTGCGTGATTTCCTGCAAGACAGGAATGTCGGTGTTCTGCCATGGCCAGCGAAAAGGCCGAATCTCAATCACATTGAGCACGTCTGGGACCTGTTGGATCGGAGGGTGAGGGCTACTTGCAGGTGCCTTGGTGGAAGAGTGGGGTAACATCTCACAGCAGAACTGGCAAATCTGGTGCAGTCCATAAGGTGGAGATGCACTGCAGTACTTAATGCAGCTGGTTGCCACACCAGATACTGATTGTTACTTTTGACCCCCACTTTGTTCAGGGACACATTATTCCATTTTTTGTTAGTTACATGTCTGTGGAACTTGTTCAGTTTATGTCTCAGTTGTTGAATCTTGTTATGCTCATACAAATATCTACACATGCTAAGTTTGCAGTCTAGCCCTACCAGCCTTCTAGGGCAATTACAGGAAAATGACCTTGTTCTAGGACACCAAAACAACTGAACCACCCAGGACTTCAAACTACAAAGCCACAAAGCATCAGCTCGAAAGCCCCTGAACTCATTTTTGGAATAACATATTAGGAATGTGACCAAAATAGCTTTTTACCACCTCAGGAACATTGCAAACGTGCAGCAGTTTCTATCTCAGGCTGATACAGAGAGACTTATCCACAATTTTATTACAAGCAGGCTTATCTAACTACTGTAATGCTCTCCTGTCTGGAGATTGCATCGTTTTTTAAAGTCTCTGCACTGGCTGTCTGTGAGTTTTAGAATTCATTTGAAGATTATTCTATTGGTTTTTAAATCAATTCACGATTGTGCACCCCAATACATGTCAGACATGCTTTTGCGTTATGTACCCATTAGGTCCCTCAGAGCTTCTGGCACTGGCCTTTTTTAACTATCCCAAAGTCTAGGAATAAGAGGCATGGAGAGGCAACCTTTAGTTACTATGCCCCCTGCCTCTGGAGTAGCCTGCCAGAGAACCTGAGGGGGGCCTAAACTGTGGACATACAGTGGCTTGCGAAATAATTCACCCCTCTTGGCATTTTTCCTAATTTTTTGCCTTACAACCTGGAATTAAAATCTATTTTGGGGGGGTTTGTATACCTTCATTTATACAACATTTATACAACACTTTGAAGATGCAAAATATTGTGTATTGTGAAACAAACAAGAAATAAGACAAAAAAAAAATAATACTTGAGCGTGCATAACTGTTCACCCCCCAAAGTCAATACTTTGTAGAGCCACCTTTTGCATAAATTACAGCTGCAAGTCTCTTGGGGGTTGTCTCTATAAGCTTGACACATCTAGCCACTGGGATTTTTGCCCATTCTTCAAAGCAAAACTGCTCCAGCTTCTTCAGGTTGGATGGGTTCCGCTGGTGTACCGCAATCTTTAAATCATACCACATATTCTCAATTGGATTGAGGTTTGGGCTTTGACTAGGCCATTCCAAGGCATGTAAATGTTTCCCCTTTAACCAGTCCAGTGTTGCTTTAGCAGTTGCTTAGGGTCATTGACCTGCTGAAAGGTGAACCTCCGTCCCAGTCTCAAATCTCTTGAAAACTGAAACAGGTTTCCATCAAGAATTTCCCTGTATTTTGCGCCATCCATCATTCCTTCAATTCTGACCAGTTTCCCAGTCCCGGCCGATGAAAAACATTCCCACAGCATGATGAGGTCACCCCATGCTTCACTATGGGGATGGTATTCTCGGGGTGATGAGAGGTGTTGGGTTTGCATCAGACATAGCGTTTTCCTTGATGGCCAAAAAGCTACATTTTAGTCCCATCTGACCAGAGTACCTTCTTCCATATGTTTGGGTAGTCTCCCACATGCCTTTTGGCGAACACCAAATGTGTTTTCTTATTGTTTTCTTTAAGCAATGGCTTTCTGGCCACTCTTCCGTAAATCCCAGCTCTGTGGAGTGTACGGCTTAAAGTGGTCCTATGGACAGATACTCCAATCTCCGCTGTGGAGCTTCCAGCTCATTCCTTGGTCTCTTTGTTGTCTCTCTGATTAATGCCCTCCTTAACAGGTCCGTGAGTTTTGGTGGGTGGCCCTCTCATGGCAGGTTTGTTGTGGTGACATATTCTTTCCATTTTTTAATAATGTATTTAATGGTGCTCTGTGGGATGTTCAAAGTTTCTGATATTTGTTTATAACCCAACCCTGATCTCTACTTCTCCACAGCTTTGTCCCTGACCTGTTTGGAGAGCTCCTTGGTCTTCATGGTGCCACTTACATGGTGGCGCACCTAACTTAGTGATGTTGCAGACTCTGGGGCCTTTCAGAACAGGTGTATATAAACATATACTGATATCATGTAACAGATCATGTGACAGTTAGATTGCATGCAGATGGACTTTATTTGACTAATTATGTGACTTCTGAAGGTAACTGGTTGCACCAGATCTTATTTATGGGCTTCGTAGCAAAGGGGGTGAATACATATGCACAAACTACTTTTACGTTTAGTTTTTTTTAAGAGTTTTTTTAATCAAGTGATTTTTTAAATTTTACTTACACCAATTTGGACTATTTTGTGTATGTCCATTACATGAAATCCAAATAAAAAGCTATTTAAATTACAGGTTCTAATGCAACAAAATAGGAAAAACGCCAAGGGGGATGAATACTTTTGCAAGACACAGTATTTAAAAGAGATCTTAAAACACACCTTTTTAGCTTTGCTTTTCCCTAGGGTGCTTTTTTAGTCTTTCGGTTTTTATTGTTATTCTTTTGTTTTTTATGCTCTTATGTTTGCTGTGTAGTAAATATTTATGTTTTTATTTTCATTGTTTTTCTTTGTGAAATGCATTGCCTTCATGTCTGAAATGCACTATATAAATAAAGCTTGATGTTATTTTATTTGACCCCTCGTTTGACAGCGGTTATAAAAAAATAAGGTAGTGTGGTGTCACAACGAGTAGTATGATAGCGTTGTGTCACTTTAGCTGTTCAACTCTAGCTCTTTGTCTTACACCTGGTACCAAACGAGAGATCAAGAGCTAGGGAGATAAGAAACAAAAATGCCATTGTGTGCGTGCGTCTGTGTGAATGTCAGTCCTCACTGTGAAGTGGGGTGTGTTTGTCGAGTACAAAGGAGAGCGAGGGTGGATGTTTGTGTGTGTGCTTGTGTGTATGTTTGTGTGTGTTTTTTGTGTGTGCGTACATAGCCTTGTTGTCCCCTAGGTGGACTGTCTACGCCCTCCCCCCACACACACACATGCCACATTGGCTGGGCTGGACTGCTCACTCTCCCGAGAGGAAGGCCTATTGATCAGGAAGGCATCTCCCTAATTAGGCCTGAATCGAGAGAGAGAGAGAAAGAGAGAGAGAGAGAGAGAGAGAGAGAGAGAGAGAGAGAGAGAGAGAGAGAGAGAGAGAGAGAGAGAGAGAGAGAAAGAGAGAGACAGAGACAGAGACAGAGAGAGAGAGAGAGAGAGAGAGAGAGAGAGAGAGAGACAAAGACAGACACAGAGAGAAAAACACAGGGAGAGGGGAAACAGAGGAGGTAGGGCACAGAGGGTTGGTCAATTTGTTGTTCCAAGAGAAATGAAGGCGGGAGAGGGGAATAAAGCTCTGCTACACAAGATGAAAGATAAAGGGAGAGGGTGGGAGGAAGGTAGGCATTACTAGGCTGTGAATGAATGGTGAAAGCAAGTATAATGAAGATAAATAAATCATGACCGAAACAGATAACTTGGAGGAAAGTAAGGGAAGGAGAGGGAAATATAGATAGTGGTAGATAGCGTAGAGAGGGCTGGAGTGAAATAGAAGTAGAGTTGGATGGTGGTGGGGGGTGCCGTGACTTTGTTACACAACCTCATAACTTGTAACTGGTTGGCCCCGAGCACATCCCAGAATCCTTCGCTCCAGCCGTTTGTTTTTTGAAGAATTTAGGAGAACGGAAAAACAAATGGAACTCTGCTATTTGATTCCAATCACCATCGGGCCTCAAAATGCTCCTGGGATTCAATTAAAAGCTGCAATTAACTAGTTCACAGTTTTCCCTCCTCTTTTCTTTCCTCCCTCCAGCTAGATAGGAGAAATGATTTAGAAGGAGAGAAAGATAGAGACGGAGAGAGACAGGGAGAGAGAGACAGGGAGAGAAAGGGGAGAAAGAGGGGGGGGATATAGAGAAATAAGGGGGAGAGAAAGGATCATCCTTCTGCTACACTGCTAAACTAATTTAAATCCCACCAAGGGGAATGGATCTTTCCCAGTCATTTTCAATAGTTGTTTTTAAATAGACACCAGGGAGAACTTATAGCAACACACCATTCCCACTGCTCACCATGCATAGTCCTATAGGGAAATATACTTTACACTGGGAAATACAGTATATATATGAGCATATGCTTATACTTCACATTTGCACTGTAGAAAGTGTAGGACATAGGGATGTGTGAAACTTACTCCTCAGCCTGAAGTGTCCCCACTTGCACCATTGAATAGCCAGCTTTTCTAGGGCAGTGATTAGTAAGATTATTCAGGAGGGCAGTAGTCATGTGTGCTAGCAAGGCAGAGTTCCTGGGTTCGAACCTCGGTGTGAAATTAATCAGGAGGAAGCGGTATTCGCTAAGCAAGCAGCATGACATCCTACACACATGCTTTGCTTCTACAAAGTGTGTGTTTGTTATACAAATTCTGTCTCCACAGCATATTTCTCCCTCAAAAATATGTGTGTGCGTGCGTGCGTGTACCTGTCCGACTCTATTTGCATTTAGCCTAGTAATGTATGCTTCTGAGATGTCTGACTGTCTGACTTGATGAGTCTGATTGAGGTGGTTTTCTTGTGTGCTGTGTTTGAAGTGTGTGTTTGCTCACTTGTGTAGGCATCATGTATGCTTTTATGTGTGCCGTGGGTGTGCGTTTTCAGTGTGAGTTTCCCCTTTGGGGTAAATCCCCAAATTCTACCCGAGACACACTCTCTCTCTCTCTCTCTCTCTCTCTCTCTCTCTCTCTCTCTCTCTCTCTCTCTCTCTCTCTCGCCCTCTCTCTCTCTCTCTCTCTCTTGCCCTCTCTCTTTCATGTAAGTGCCACTCTTCTATCATGCCAGTTGCTTGTGAGTCTAATGTGAGATGTTCAGCTCATCATGCATGCTGCCCCACTTTCAAGCAGCCAGCAAGCAACAAACCTCTTAATAAATCAAATAAGCATTAGCTTTACAACACAGAGCTCACAGTCTCCCAGTAGCTTTCCACCAGTGTGCCTCCAGCAAGGACCCCATAGCGTCTCCCTCCACCCTGCCTGCCTGAAACGGCATGGAACAGAAATGGCCACCCGTTTACATTGCCTGAAGTTGAACAGCGTCCGAAGGCTTGCTGAGAAACGTGTTCATTAGGAAAAGAAAAGGCTTTTCTACAGGGCATCGTTGGTTGGTGGAACAGGAAGATATGGAGCGCAGCATGATGTGTGACAGACAGATCAAAGGCCGTCAAACATGTTCGTAAACACATTTGTAACCACATTTCGTAAAGCCATCGTCTTCGAAACAGGGCCCCAGATTGAGATGGTCTTAAGAGATGTCGAAGGGGAGTTTGTGTCCCAAATGGCACCCTATTCTCTATGCACTACTTTTGCGCTACAAAAGTAGTGCACTATATAGGGAATATTTTTCTTTTGTTCCAAATGCATGTCATTTCTCCTCTCCAGCTCAAAAGTATGAAATAAAATAAAATGTATTGGTCACATACACGTGTTTAGTAGATGTCATTGCAGGTGCAGCGAATTGCTTGTTCTTCTAGCTCCTACAGTGCAGTAATATCTAACAAGTAATATCTAACCGTTTCACAACATATACGCAAAATACACGTAAATCTAAGTATGGAATGGATTAAGAATATATACATATACTGTATGTCAGAGCGGCATTGGACTAAGATACAATGCCATAGTATAGAACACAGTATACAGTATACATATGAGATGGGTGATGCCATATGTACACACAATTAAAGTGACTAAGATACCGTAGAATAGTATAGAGTACAGGTTATACATATGAGATGAGTAATGCAAGATATGGAGACGTTATTAAAGTGATTCGTATTTCATGTCCTTAAAGTAGCCTAATCTATGTCTAAAGGCAGCAGCCTCTGATGTGCTGGAGATGGCTGTTTAACAGTCAGTGGTGTAGTATAGAATATAATACAGTATGTACATATGAGATGGGTGGTGCAATTTGTAAACACAATTTAAAAGTGACTAAGATACCGTAGAATAGTGTGGATTGCAGTTATTACATATGAGATGAGTAATGCAAGATAAGAAAGTGTCTAGTGATCCATTTCTAAAGGTGGCCAGAGATTCCTAATCTATGTCTAAAGGCCACAGCCTCTGATGTGCTAGTGATGGCTGTTAAGCAGTCTGATGGCCTTGAGATAGAAATTGTTTTTCAGTCTCTCGGTCCCAGCTTTGATGCACTTGTATTGACCTCGCCTTCTGGATGATAACGGGGTGAACAAGCAGTGGCAGTCGTTGATGTCCTTGATTATCTTTTTGCCCTTCCTATGGCATCGGTGCTGTAGGTGTTCAAGAGGGCGGGAAGTAATGCGTTGGGCAAACTGCACCACCCTCTGGAGAGCTTTGTGGTTGTGGGCGGTGCAGTTGCCTTACCAGGCGGTGATACAGTCCGACATGATGCTCTCAATTGTGCATCTGTAAAAGTTTGTGTGGGTTTTTAGGTGCTAAGCCAAATTTCTTTAGCCTCCAGAGGTGCTGTTGCGCCTTCTTCACCACACTGTCTGTGTGGGGGACCATTTTAGTTTGTCAGTGATGTATACACCGAAGAACTTGAAGCTTTCCACCTTCTCCACTTCGGTCCCATCGATGTGGATAGGGGGGTGCTCCCTCTGCTGTTTCCTGAAGTCCACGATTATCTCCTTAGTTTTGTTGATGTTTAGTGAGAGGTTATTTTCCTGGCACCACACTCCCAGAGCCCTCACCTCCTGCTTGTAGGCTGTCTCATCGTTGTTGATAATCAAGCATACTACTGTTGTGTCGTCTGGAAATTTGATGATTGAGTTGGAGACATGCTTGGCCACGCAGTCATGGGTGAACAGGGATGACAGGAGGGGGCTGAGCACGCACCCTTGTAGGGCCCCTGTGTTGAGGATCAGCAAAGAGGAGGTGTTGTTTCCTACCTTCACCACCTTAGGGCGACCTGTCAGGAACTCTAGGACCCTGTTGCACAGGGCGGGGGTTCAGACCCAGGGCCTTGAGCTTGATGATGAGCTTGGAGGGTACTATGGTGTTGAATGCTGAGCTATAGTCAATAAACAGCGTTCTTACATATGTATGCCTCTTGTCCAGATGGGACAGAAGTGTGTGCTAAGGAGCTATTGTTATTTAGTTCAATTACCTTTGCTTTCTTAGGTACAGGGACAATGGTGGCCATCTTGAAGCATGTGTGGACAACTGACTGGGATAGGGAGAGATTTAATATATCTTTAAACACACCAGCCAGCTGGTCTGTGCATGCTCTGTGAACGAGGGATACCACAGGGCCGGCAGCCTTGCGAGGGTTAACACGCTTAAATGTCTTACTCACGTCGGCCACGGAGAAGGAGAGCCCACAGTCTTTGATAGCGGGCCGCGTCAGTGGCATTGTATTACTCTCAAAGCGAGCGAAGAAGGTGTTCAACCTGTCCAGATGCCGTCGGTGTCCGTGACGTGGCTGGTTTTCTTTTTATAATCCATGATTGTCTGTAGACCCTGCCACATACCTGTACGTCTCATGTCTGAGCTGTTGAACTGGGACTCAACTTTGTCCCTATACCGACGTATAGCTTGCTTGATTGCATTGTGGAGGGAATAACTACACTGTTTGTATTCTTTCATATTCCCAGACTTCTTGCTCTGGTTAAATGCAGCGGTTCGTGCTTTCAGTGTTGCGCAAATGCTCCCATCTATCCAAGGTTTCTGGTTGGCCTAGGTGGGTACAACATCTCCTGTGCACTTTCTGACAAACTCAGTCACCGTATTTGTATATGTGTCAATATCATTTTCTGAATCTACATTGAACATATTCCAGTCCGCGTGATCAAAACAATCTTGAAGCGCAGATTCCGATTGGTCAGACCAATGTTGAATAGTCCTTACCACGGGTCCTTTCTGTTTGAGTTTGTGCCTATAGGAGGGGAGGAGCAAGATGGAATCGTGGTCTGATTTGCAGAATGAAATGGCGGGGGAAGGCCTTATATGCATTCTGGAAGTTAGTTTAACAATGGTCAAGAATTTTAGCAGTGCTAGCACAACAATCAATATGTTGATAGAATTTCCTGAAATTTGCTTTGTTAAAATCCCCAACTACAATAAATGCAGCCTCCGGATATGTGGTTTCCAGTTTGCATAAAGTCCAGTGAAGTTATTTGAGGGCCGTCGTGGTATCGGTTTGAGGAGGGATATAGACTGCTGTGGCTATTATTGATGAAAATTCTCTCGGGAGATAGTACGGTCAGCATTTGATTGTGAGATATTCTAGGTTGAGTGAACAGAAGGACTTGAGTTCCTGTATGTCCTGTAACTAACCTCCAGGCGAGCTTCAATGCCATACAACTCTCCTTCCGTGGCCTCCAACTGCTCTTAAATGCAAGTAAATCTAAATGCATGCTCTTCAACCGATCACTGCCCCCACCTGAACTCCCGTCCAGCATCACTACTCTGGACGGTTCTGACTTAGAATATGTGGACAACTACAAATACCTAAGTGTCTGGCTAGACTGTAAACTCTCCTTCCAGACTCACATTAAGCATCTCCAATCTAAAAATAAATCCAGAATCGGCTTCCTATTTCGCAACAAAGCGTCCTTTATTCATGCTGCCAAACATACTACCTTCGTAACACTGACCATCCTACCGATCCTCTACTTCAGTGATGTCATTTACAAAATAGCCTCCAACACTCTACTCAACAAATTGGATGCAGTCTTTCACAGTGCCAAAGCCCAATATTCTACCCACCACTGCAACCTGTACTCTCTCGTTGGCTGGCCCTCGCTTCATACTCGTCGCCAAACCCACTGGCTCCATGTCATCTACAAGTCTCTGCTAGGTAAAGCCCCACCTTATCTCAGCTCACTGGTCACCATAGCAGCACCCATCCGTAGCATGCGCTCCAGCAGGTATGCCTCACTGGTCACCCCTAAAGACAATTCCTCCTTTGACCGCCTTTCCTTCCAGTTCTCTGCTGCCAATGACTGGAACGAACTGCAAAAATCACTGAAGCTGGAGACTCAAACCTCCCTCACTAGCTTTAAGCTCCAGCTGTCAGAGCAGCTCACAGATCACTGCACCTGTACATAGCCCATCTGTAAACAGCCCATCCAACTACCTCATCCCCATACTGTATTTATTTATTTATCTTGCTCCTTTGCACCCCAGTATCTCTACTTGCACATTCATCTTCTGCACAGCTACCATTCCAGTGTTTAATTGCTATATTGTAATTACTTCGCCACCATGGCCTATTTATTGCCTTACCTCCCTTATCTTACCTCATTTGCACTCACTGTATTTAGACTTTTCTTTTTTCTATTGTATTATTGACTGTATGTTTGTTTATTTCATGTGTAACTTAATGTTGTTGTATGTGTCGAACTGCTGTGCTTTATCTTGGCCAGGTCACAGTTGTAAATGAGCTCATCAACTTCATTATCCAGAGATTGGACATTAGCGAGTAAAATACTCGGGAGTGGTGGGTGGTGTGCACGCTTCCTAAGTCGGACCAGAAGACCGCCCCGAGAACCTCTCCTCCGCCGGCATTGTTGTGGGTCAGCCTCTGTAATAAGTTCAATTGCTCTGGGGAGAGCCAACAAAGGATTTGCTCCAGGGAAGTCATAATACTGGAAGTTCTAGTGAGTTACCACTGCTCTAATATCCAATAGTTATTTCTGGCTGAATGTAATGAGACTAAATAGTTCCTGAGCTAATAACGTAAATAGTCGTACATAAACAAACAAAATACTGCAATTTCCTAAGAGCTAGTCGCGATGCTGTCATCTCCATTGGCGCCATCATTGACACAGTATGAGTGATACTTTCAAAGTTTTTGAAATGTTCCCCATTGACTGACCTTCATGTCTTAAAGTAATGATGGACTGTCATTTATTTTTGCTTATTTGAGCTGTTCTTGCCATAATATGGACTTGTTTTTTTACAAAATAGGTCTATCTTCTATATACCACCCCTACCTTGTCACAACACAACGCATTAAGAAGGAAAGAAATTCCACAAGGCACACCTGTTAATTGAAATGCATTCCAGGTGATTAACTCATGAAGCTGGTTGAGAGAATGCCAAGAGTGTGCAAAGCTGACAATAAGGCAAAGGTTGCCTACTTTGCAGAATCTAAAATATATTTTGATTTGTTTAACACTTTCTTGGTTACTACATGATTCCATAATGTGTTATTTCATAGTTTTGTTGTCTTCACTATTATTATAGACATTTAGAAAATAGTAAAAATAAAGAAAAAGCCTTGAATGAGTAGGTGTGTCCAAACTTTTGACTGGTACTGTACAGTAGAGTGCATTGACAACCATCAACACACAAAACATCAATTTGAAATTTCAAGGAGCCATGGAAAGAGAAACCATTATACCATTGCTTTTCTCCCCATGGGAATCTGCTATCTCATCTTATTTCCTCTGCTAGATGTTGTCTAGCACAAAAACTAGTCTAGACCCAGTAGTCTTTTTTTTCTCCAGCTCAATATGTCAAAGCCTTAGACAATCTATGGGGGTTACAATCTTCCCAGCTCTGCAGATTTTGCTGCAAGGAGGTAAAGTCATTAGATCATTTATTTTGGTACTGTTCATATGTAGCTTGTTTTTGGTCACAGGTCCAGGATTTTTTAAAACCTTTATTTAACTAGGCAAGTCAGTTAAGAACAAAGTCTTATTTTCAATGATGGCCTATGAACAATGGGTTAACTGCCTTGATCAGGGGCAGAATGACAGATTTTTACCTTGTCAGCTCAGGGATTTGATCTTGCAACCGTTCAATTACTAGTCCAACGCTCTAACCACTAGGCTAACTGCCGCCCCAAATGCAGGAATGGCAGAAGAATTGCAACATTTACCTAGAACTAACACTGCAGATAGCAATACTGGGTGATTTGAAAATACATGGTCAATCGATAAATAATATGATAATTATTTTAGCAAAAATGAGAATAGAAAGGTTCAGTTCTTTTATGAAGCATCACAGCACAGTTGAAAAATATATGGCAACTGGAAATCCAAAATGGATGGTGTTAAGACATAGATGGGAGGGGTTGAATGGGTGGTAGTCCCATAACAATAAGATAACAAATGTAAAACATACGGGGTCTGTAAAATGTATATAGGTTCAGAACTTTTGTGAAATAGCACAGTTACAAATAGAATTGGATGGACATTATAAATAGAGGAACGCCAGGACTAAAAACAAACAAAAATCAACTATTGTAAAATAGATTATGTCTGTAAAATGTGTATAATATGTATAAACTGCAGGTAGAAGCCTAAGTGTTGTTGTTTATTTGTTTACTCTAATTGGGGAGGGGTGGTAGGGTTTGCGGGGGAATAATAAAGGTATATAAAAAAAAAGTGTCTATTTGTATGTAGTATATACACTACCATTCAAAAGTTTGGGGTCACTTAGAAATGTCCTTGTTTTTTAAAGAAAAGCAATTTTTTTGTCCTTTAAAATAACATTAAATTGATCAGAAATACAGTGTAGACATTGTAAATGTTGTAAATGACTATTGTAGTTGGAAACAACTGATTTTGAATGGAATATCTACATAGGCGTACAGAGGCCCATTATCAGAAACCATCTCTCCTGTGTTCCAATGGCATGTTGTGCTAGCTAATCCAAGTTTATAATTTTAAAAGGCTAATTGATCATTAGAGAACCCTTTCACAATTATGTTTGCACAGCTGAAAACTGTTGTCCTGATTAAAGAATCAATAAAACTGGCCTTCTTTAGACGAGTTGAGTATCAGGAGAATCAACGTTTGTGGGTTTGATTACAGGCTCAAAATGGCCAGAAACAAAGACCTTTCCTCTGAAACTCATCAGTCTATTCTTATTCTGAGAAATGAAGGCTATTCCATGTGAGAAATTGCCAAGAAACTGAAGATCTCGTACAACGCTGTGTACTATTCCCTTCACAGAACAGAGCAAACTGGCCCTAACCAGAATAGAAAGAGGGGTGGGAGGCCCCGGTGCACAACTGAGCAAGAGGACAAGTACATTAGAGTGTCTAGTTTGAGAAACAGACACCTCACAGGTCCTCAACTGCCAGCTTCATTAAATAGTACCCGCAAAACACTATTCTCAACATCAACAGTGAAGAGGCGACTCCAGAATGCTGGCCTTCTAGGCAGAGCTGCAAAGAAAAAGCCATATCTAAGACTGGCCAATAAAAAGAAGAGATTAAGATGGGCCAAATAACACAGACACTGGACAGAGAAACTCTGCCTAGAAGGCCAGCATCCCAGAGTTGCCTCTTCACAGTCAATTATCAGAAGCTTCTGAAGCCATTACATCATTTTCTGGAATTTTCCAAGCTGTTTAAAGGCACAGTCAACTTAGTGTATGTAAACTTCTGACCCACTGAAATTGTGATACAGTGAATTATAAATGGAATAATCTGTCTGTAAACAATTGTTGGAAAAATTACTTGTGTCATGCACAAAGTAGATGTCCTAACCAATTTGCCAAAACTATAGTTTGTTAACAAGACATTTGTGGAGTGGTTGAAAAACGAGTTTTAAAGACTCCAACCTAAGTGTATGTAAACGTCCGACTTCAACTGTAAGTGTAGGGAAAAACGAAAATGAGAAAAATGAGAGGTAGAGTTCAAAATGACTGCTGCTCAGCTTGTCTCCTGCCAGCCACTGGGATAGAAGTCTGCTTTTGAAGTCGCTGGTGACCTCGTGCTATTGGCCAATGACTAGGGAGTCCTCTTTCTGTATGCACACAGGTACCGCAGATGAAAGGCATTGTGGGAGAGGGGGACGGGAATAAAGGAAGGAAGGGAGGGAGGAAGGGGTTGTTCGCTCAGATTTGCCCACTGAGAGGAATAGCGTGTCACACACACACACTGGGGGAATAAAAAAGAGAATCATTTGTGTGTGTGTGTGTGTGTGTGTGTGTGTGTGTGTGTGTGTGTGTGTGTGTGTGTGTGTGTGTGTGTGTGTGTGTGTGTGTGTGTGTGTGTGTGTGTGTGTGTGTGTGTGTGTGTGTTGTGTGTGTGTGTGTGTGTGTGTGTGTGTGTGTGTGTGTGTGTGTGTGTGTGTGTGTGTGTGATGGGGGAAGAGGAGAGACCTCAGTGACTGCATCTCTTCCAGCTCTCATGCAACATTAATGGCCTCTATCGATTGTGTCTGTCCTTCACTGGGGAGATGGGACACAGACACATGTATGCAGTTGCTCACACCTCGACTCACGCATGCACACACCTCAATTTACTGTACACACATGTGGACAGTCCCCCCACCCCAGGCCAAAATAAATGACGTGAAAAAACTCTTCTGTCATTCAAAAAAACAATCTCCTTTTCCTCCCTCCATATCCCATCCAATATAGTGTACCAGGTCCGTGTAACTAAGTGTCATGGCGTCCCCAGTTTAATTTGTAGGAGGACAAAAGACAAGCACTGAGTTATTTTTCTTTCTTATTCTTTTTCCTCCAGATACAAACTTATAAATACGAACAACAACTTACAGACACAAGCAAACAATAACTACATTTTATCTTCCCAGACCTAGATGCTCACACCCCAATCCCTAGTGCCTGGCCACACCCCCATCCCTAGTGCCTGCATTATTGTTTGCAACTTCACCTTAAATTGTACTAATTTGTTCTTCTTGGTCGCCCATATTTCAATATTTCAATAATAAATCATTGGATTTTTCCATTGTGTTAATGATGAAGTGTTATTGATGTAGTTTTTCTTCAAATATGCAGACAGACAGATTAATAGTAAGTTTATGTTGTAATAATATTTCATTCTTAGAGGCCTCTTTCTCTTCTTTCTTGTCCTCTTTTCACATTCTCGTCTCTCCAAGTGGGAATACATTCTAAGGCCAGGGATTGATACATTTACTAGCTGCCTTCATCCCAGGGTAGTTACAAGTAAACAATAAAAAGACTTACCTTGAGGAGACAGGATACCAAGCAAACAGCATCCATCAAGACACCAGAGGATGTGGAGAAGAGAGAAAGGGAGAGAACAACAAACACTGAATTAGCCTTTGGATTATGATTTTCATGGTAACAAGTTGTGCACCACACCTGCAAAACTTATTTGGATGAGATAGGCTTTGTCCCTCTGCTACAGTCCTTAGTACTAAAATACTCACAACTCGCAGTATGGAGAGGGTAGCGTATGATCAAGAGAGTAGTTTTCAGTTTATGTCATGTGTTATGACATTTTCTGACATTATTATAGGTGTTCTGACAGAGAAAGGATTCGCCAACACTCCCCTTAGTTCTGGTGCTCTTTTTAATAATGTCCAACCAATGACGCCCACTGAATAGTAATGATATGTTAGCAGGAATTCTCTTGCTTCGAGTTGACAAAGTAGGTTGGCATGAAGGGACTCTTTTGATGATAGGAAATGAAAATGACCACTGCGAGCACAGTAACTACTTGTGTGGGGCTAAACATGCCTAGTATTTATCTGAAAACATGGTTCCCACGCCAAACTCCCCATTAATGAATAAGTGATCCAGTGGATTATTTCCATACGATTACATTTAAATGGAAAGAAAGCATATAATTCAATATACTATTACTATTGTCGTTTCATTGCCACCACCGTTACACGTACTTGGCAAAGAAAATCATAAGCTGCCATATGTGTCAGCCCATTAAACTAAACCAGGTTGTGAGGGAATTCAATTGAAACGCAGACAATAAAATAGATTGACATGCTAAATTAGCTTCCACATAAAGCCCTGGGGGCCACTGTTGCTGTGTATGGAAACATGCTAGTCATGTAAAAAAATACCTTTGGGGGGGGGGGAGAATTAGCCTCCTGAAATGCAATTACCAATTTCCATATCCAGATGTAGCACTAAAGCCACTTTGATTTGATTTCATTGGGTTAATAGGATTTAATCTGCCATGCACCTCTACCAATATTCATAAAAATGGGCCCCCGGAATGTAAGCTCGAGCATGTGCATGTTATTGGCTGGCGTACCCCTCCGGAGCATTCACAGAACGTTCCGACAACGTTGTGAGTGTTAATGAAGAGAATGGTTGTCAAGCTGTCACGTGCGGCGGCTGGCAGATTGGTAGTGGCAATTATGGGGTTGTAATTGTGGTGGTGGCAGTGATCTACAGAATTATAATGCCCCTATTCATGGGAGTTGGGAGGTTACTGTGTGGCAGATTTGGTGTGTGTGTGTGTGTGTGTGTGTGTGTGTGTGTGTGTGTGTGTGTGTGTGTGTGTGTGTGTGTGTGTGTGTGTGTGTGTGTGTGTGTGTGTGTGTGTGTGTGGCCTTTTCAACATGTATGGTAGATACAGCTTCCAGGGAATGAATCATCTGCTAAACATAGATTGCATGCATAGTTAGGTGTTACATGCTACATGGGCACACAACGAAAGATTACACGTCTCTAAAATGTGTAGGGCTTCATACTGTAGATGGGATTATATTAGATAGATGGATAGATAGATGGATGGTAATTGGATGACTTCTAGCCCTCTGATTCACAGATCTATTGGAGAGAGTGCTTGAAAAGCATCTACACCCACACAAACATCACACAATCACAATCTCCACACGGTAATGTATTCACACACGCTATTTCCACTTATATTTTCATATACAGACAGATAAACGCAACCACGTACACACACACACATGCACATACGCACACACACCCACACAATGTCAATCTGGTAATGGAAAAGTAGCTACACAGCTTTTCACTTCAAGGCTCAGCAGGTAGCTTTTCGTTTGCCTTCCCTGACCGCGGCTAAAAAACAGTGACCTCGGCATCGATCCCTGCCTCCCTCCCTTCATTACCATGTTAATATCGGCAAAACGCTCCTCTTCCAGAAAAGCAGGGGAGTACACCACAGCAGGAGATGGAGGGATGGAGGGGATGAAGACTACTTTCCTTCCATTCCAGCCATGAAAACACGAGAAGAGTAGGGGAAAAACAGAAACACAGAGCTGTGGGGTGTCCAAGAGATTGCCTGTTTTACTTTCAGGTGATTTCCTCACTCCCCGCGGGTCTTACTGGGGCCTCTAGGAAGGGAGTAAATCGAGGAAACGCAACCAGGAGAAGAGGCCTCTGCTCCGGGTAAGTATGGGGGATGGAGCTATACTGTAGCTAGCCTAGCGTCATTAGCCATCTCCAGCTGCCTGGGAAATGTGCGCACTTAATTTTGCCCCTGCATCACCACTGCATCTCCCGGTGTCTACAAACTACCAGCAATTTAGGCCAATCTTGGATCCTGAGCCTCTGAAGTTTAATGGTAGCCCATTGAACAAAAACATCAGTGGGGTTTGTTTTTTTAGAAACCTTCCTTAGTGTGTGTTTGGACAGTTTTGTTTATTTTCCCAGACTTTTCTTGACAACACCACCACCTCACTACACAGTATCGCTGCCATGAACAAGGAGGAAGAGTTCCATTAGCCAGATTGGTTGTAATTTGGGGCGTTGGTGCAATTTGCCATCGTAACGTGAGGTGACCATTAATGTAAAGTGCATTCGGGAAAGTATTCATACCCCTTGACTTTTTCCAATTTTTTTACGTTACTGCCTTAGTCTAAAATTGTTTTTTTAATGGTTTCCTCATCGATCTACACACAATACCCCACAATGACAAAGCAAAAAAAGGTTTTTAGAAAAATGTATTTACATAAGTATTCAGACCCTTTGCTATGAGACTCGAAATTGAGCTCAGGTGCATCCTGTTCCCATTGATCATCCTTGAAATGTTTCTACAACTTGGAGTCCACCTGTGGTAAATTCAGTTAATTGGAAGTTATTTGGAAAGGCACTCACCAGCCTATATAAGGTATCACAGTTGACAGTGCATGTCAGAGCAAAAACCAAGCCATGAGGTCAAATGAACTGTCTGTAGAGCTTCGAGACAGGATTGTGGCGAGTTACAGATTAGGGGAAGGGTACAAAAAAATGTCTGCAGCATTTAAGGTCCCCAAGAACACAGTGGCCTCCATCATTCCTAAAACTGAAGAAGTTTGGAACCACCAAGACTCTTCCTAGAGCTGGACGCCCGGCCAAAAAGAGCAATCGGGGGAGAAGGGCCTTGATCAGGGAGGTGACCAAGAATGGGAATGTAGATGGGAGAAATTTCCAGAAGGACAACCATCACTTCTTCAGCACTCCACCGATCAGGCCTTTATGGAAGCCAGTAAAAGGCACATGACAGCCCACATGTAGTTTGCCAAAAGACTTAGACCATGATAACAAGATTCTCTAGTCTGATGAAACCAAGATTGAACTCTTTGGCCTGAATATCAAGTGGAAGGAAGGAAGGAAACCTGGCACCATCCCTACAATTTAATACAGTTGAAGTCGGAAGTTTACATACAATTAGGTTGGTGTCATGAAAACTTGTTTTTCAACTACTCCACAAATTTCTTGTTAATTAACAGACTATAGTTTTGGCAAGTCGGTTAGTACATCTACTTTGTGCATGACACAAGTAATTTTTCCAACAATTGTTTACAGACAGATTATTTCACTTATAATTCACTTTATCACAATTCCAGTGGGTAAGAAGTTTACATACTCTAAGTTGACTGTGCCTTTAAACAGCTTGGAAAATTCCAGAAAGTGATGTCATGACTTTAAAAGCTTCTGATAGGCTAATTGACATCATTTGAGTCATTTGGAAGTGTACCTGTGGATGTATTCCAAGACCTACCTTCAAACTCAGTGCTTCTTTGCTTGACATCATGGAAAAATCCAAAGAAATCAGCCAAGACCTCAGAAATAAATTGTAGACCTCCAAAAGTCTGGTTCATCCTTGGGAGCAATTTCCAAACGCCTGAAGGCACCACATTCATCTGTACAAACAATAGTACGCAAGTATAAACACCATGGGACCACGCAGCCATCCGACCGCTCAGGAAGGAGACTCTTTTGTCTCCTAGAGATGAAAAAAAGTGCAAATAAATACCAGTACAGCAGCAAAGGACCTTGTGAAGATGCTGGAGGAAACAGGTACAAAAGTATCTATATCCACAGTAAAACGAGTCCTATATCGAAATAATCTGAAAGGCCACTCAGCAAGGAAGCTCCAAAACTGCCATAAAAAACAGACTATGGTTTGCAACTGCACATGGGGACAAAGATCGTAATTTTTGGAGAAATATCATCTGGTCTGATTAAACAAAAATAGAACTGTTTGGCCATAATGACCATCGTTATGTTTGGAGGGAAAAGGGGGAGGCTTGCAAGACGAAGAACACCATCCCAACCGTGAAGCACGGGGATGGCAGCATCATGTTGTGGGGGTGCTTTGCTGCAGGAGAGATTGGTGCACTTCAAAAAATAGGTAGCATCATGAAGATGGAAAATTATGTGGATGTATTGAAGCAACATCTCAAGACATCAGTCAGGAAGTTAAGGCTTGGTTGCAAATGGATCTTCCAAATAGACATTGACCCCAAGCATACCTCAAAAGTTGTTGCATAATAGCTTAGGGACAACAAAGTCAAGGTAATGGAGTGGCCATCACAAAGCCCTGACCTCAATCCTATAGATAATGTATGGTCAGAACTGAAAAAGTGTGTGCGAGGAAGGAGGCCTAAAAAAAACTGACTCAGTTACAGTTGGCCCATTCAGGAGGAATGGGCCAAAATGAACCCAACTTATTGTGGGAAGCTTGTGGAAGGCTTCCCAAAACGTTTGACCCAAGTTAAACAATTTAAAGGCAATACTACCAAATACTAATTGACTGTATGTTAACTTCTGACCCACTGGGAATGTGATGAAATTAGTAAAAGCTGAAATACATAATTCTCTCTACTATTATTCTGACATTTCACATTCTTAAAATAAAGTGGTGATCCTAACTGACCTATAGCAGGGAATTTTTGAGTTTAAATGTATTTAAATGTATTTGGCTAAGGTGTATGTAAACTTCCGACTTCAACTGTACATTTTAGAATAAGGCTGTAACGTGAAAAAAATTGGAAACAGTCAAGAAGTGTGAATACATTCCGAATGCATTGTAAATGTTCAGGGAAATCAAATTAACCCTGCATCTTCTAGTTTGAACTGGTTATCCTTTCAGGCTTGTCCTTGCATGATCAAATTCATAATCAAAAAAATATATATTTTGGAATCACTAATAGGGTCTAATGTTGATGTTTTTGTTTGTATTTACATTGCGTTTAGCCACTGTAATTCTTTAGACATTGTTGCATAATGAAATGTAAAATGCCAAATGTGTTCAATTTACTGTAAACATATACAGCAGCAGCCTAATGATAATTTTTGTTGCTTTAGCTTTATTCACCCTAATGCATCCCCCTCCCCCTCCCATTCGCTATGTGATGCATGCTGGGTAATCCACAGAGCTCCAACCATTCACGGTCTCCTCTGCTCAACCCAAGGACACAGGTCTGTTTAGGAGCTATGGACGCAGCTGGACGCATTTGGAGTGTGGTGGGAGGCAGAGGAGACATCCTTACTTGTGCCCGCTGATTAAGTGTCACCAGAGAGCAATGACCTCTCCCCACCTCTCTCTCCTGCTGGAAAGGCACAGGTACATAAGGCTTTAACCTTTTCATTACCATTATCCTGCCATGCAGAGCAATAGGTAGAGGAAGCTATAGCTTTAGTGTTCATGGTTGTTGTGGTGGGTAGGGAGGGAGGGACAGGAAAGAAGGGAGAGAGAGAGAAAGGGAGGCAAAGAGAGTTAGCTCAGTGGCTATTGTGGTAGGGAGAAAGGGAGGGAGGGAAGGACTAAAGAATGGAGAGAGAGAGAGGGAGCGAGGGAAGGTAGCTCAGTGTTTATGGCTGTTGTGGTGAGGAAGATGGGAAGGGAGTGAGAGAGAGAGACTGATGCTCATTTAAATTCAATGCAGGGCTGAGGTGGAAGATAAGCAACAGATGACACTAGTGATGGGCCATTCTTTCTCTCTCTCTTCTATCAGGGAGCCAGATCACAAAATACCCTCCTAAATACTTCATTTCAGAGAAATAAATTATGGGGATGGTGGGGGTGCAGTGTGGGGAGAGGGTGAAATGACATGTCGCAGGGTGAAATGACATGGCGATGGCTCTTGAAATTCTCCTAATGGTTTGACTACTAATATAGTTCATGGTTTGTCTTCCTCTCTTTTTTTGATGATCCGCCAACCTATATCCAGAGCCATATACACTGAGTGTACAAAACATTAGGAACACCTGCTCTTTCCATGACATAGACTGACCAGGTGAATCCAGGTGAAAGCTTTCACCCCTTATTGATGTCACCTGTTAAATCCACCAATCAGTGTAGATGAAGGTAAATAGACAGGTTAAAGAAGGATTTTTAAGTCTTGAGACATGTATTTTATATCTATGCCATTCAAAGGGTGAATGGGCAAGACAAAAGATTTAAGAGCCTTTGAACAGGGTATGTTAGTAGGTGTCAGACGCACCAGTTTGAGTGTTTCAAGAACTGCAACATTGCTGGGTTTTTCTCACTCAACAGTTTCCCGTGTGTATCAAGAATGGTCCACCACCCAAAGGACATATAGCCAACTTGACACAACTTTGGGAAGCATTGAAGTCAGCATGGACCAGCATCCCTGTGCAATGCTTTCAACATCTTGTAATGTCCATGCCTCGATAAATTGAGGCTGTTCTGAGGGCAAAAGGGGGTGCAACTCAATATTAGGAAGGTGGTCCTAATGTTTCGGAAACTCAACGTATACTATACCCATTCATTCCTTTTAGATCAATAATCAAGAAGGAAAGGAGAAGAAAATGATTATATTCAAAACTATTGACTATTACTAGCTAATAGTAATGGAGTATGGTGGAAGTTGCACTAAGGAGTGTCTAAGAAACATAAGGTCACCTTGCCAATACCTAATGTTTCCTTCCCTCCACCATCGCCTACACATCGTTTACTATGTCTTAATTAACACACACCACAAAACCCCAACTGGATTGAACGAGAGAGCAAAGAGGAGGAAGGGGGAGAGGAAAATGAGAGGCCTTGATTGATTTGGCACGATAGGGGAAAATAAAGCAAATTTGAGGAACCCAGATGAAGACTTGCCAGGGTAACTTCCAAATCAATCTCCATCATCGCTCCTCGCATAATCAATTAGTCTTCATATGGTATGGGAGTGTTATAGATGGAACACCAAGAACTCACTCGACTGCTATAATTTAAAAAAAATTTGAACCATAAAAGGTTATTATAACACTGCTTGGATTTAAATCATATTGTCTAGTCAAATAAGGGATTTACCCAAAATTAGTTTAAGTGTTAAAAAGCGGTATTTTTGGTTCCCTTTCTATATAGAAACAATGTGATTTAAATCCAAGCAGTGATATAATAACCTGCTCTCTCATATATATATATATATATTGTGCCCAGTGGCTGAACGACTTCCTAATTAAATTCCCTCCACGTGTAAAAAGATCTGGACCTGAGCCGACTACGCCACAAACATATTGAGCAGAACATCAGACGCATCCCTGCAGCACTCCTAATGTAGCATTTGTCATGATCTTATTTCTGGTAAGCCATTTCACTAAGCCCTATGGGTGAGAAGCAATACAGTCAACTTTGATTCTCCTATCCTCTTATCTAATCCACCGTATCTCGCTTGGCCTGGCCTCTTCCAGACGTCGACTAATAGACCCAGACAGTAATGTCGAAAAAAGAGGATGGCAAATAGAGTGACCTAAGGGGTGTAGTAGCCTTTGTGTGACCAGGGTCATGGGTGGCGTGACCTCCAGTTCCACAGACCCATATTAGTGACTTGTGTCAAAATGAGGCCTGTGATTTCCTTTAAATGAAACCACTGGTGTCATGCAGCTAATTGAACCACAGAGCCAGCACACATGTCCATGGATCGTGGTATTGTCATTCAGATAATGTGTGTGTCACTGTCGTTCTTAATAAATAAAAAAGGAGGAGCATATATTTAATACGATTTTATGAGCCAATATAGATCGGTGTGTAACGTACTCTCTGAGTCTTTCTCTTCTTTGTGGTCACTCGGATGCATGTTTCAGAAATTGGTCTAGGGATTTTTTGATCTGTGTGTAATATCTCTGCCATAGCAAAACTACAACACCTTTTCAATAGATTAGGATGGATTGTGTTGCAGCCACTTGTGTCTGTTCACCACATATCACTTATTCTGCACTGGGGAAATTGAGAGGTTAAGGATACCTAGATCAGTTTTATCCAATAATGTTTCCATTTGTCCAAATTACACTGAACAAAAATATAAACACAACATGTAAAGTTGGTATCAAATTTCATGAGCTGAAATAAAAGATCCCAGTAATTGTCCATACGCACAAAAAGCTTATTTCTCTCATATTTTGTGCACAAATGTATTTACATTCCTGTTAGTGAATGTTTCTCCTTTGCCAAGATAGTCCATCCACCTGACAGGTGTGGCATATCAAGAAACTGATTAAACAGCGTGATCATTACACAGGTGCATCTTGAGCTAGGAACAATAAAAGGACATTCAAAAATGGGGAGGGAGGTGTGCAATTGGAATGCTGACTGCAGGAATGTCATCCATCCAGGAATGCAAACGATAATTTAACGTTTGTTTCTCTATCATAAGCCACCTTCAACGTAATTTTAGAAAATGTTGCAGTAAGTCCAACCGGCCTCACAACCACAGACCATGTGGAACCACACCAGCCCAGGACCTCCACATCCGGCTTCATCACCTGCAGGATCATCTGAGACCAGCCACCTGGCCAGCTGATGAAACCCGTGGGTTTGCACAAACAAAAAATTCCTGCACAAACTCTCCTAACCCATCTCAGTGAATCTCATCTGTGTACTCATCATCCTCACCAGGGTCTTGACCTGACTGCATTTGGCATTGTAACCAATTTCAGTGGGCAAATGCTCACCTTCAGTGGCCACTGACACACTGGAGAAGTGTGCTCTTCATGGATGAATCCTGGTTTTAACTGTACCGGGCAGATGGCGTTGTGTGGGCAAGCGGATTGCTGATGTCAAAGTTGTGAACAGACTGCCCCATGGTTGCATTGGGGTTATGGAATGGGCAGGCATAAGCTATGGAAAATGAACACAATTGCATTTTATCGATGGCAATTTGAATACACAGAGATACTGTGACAATATCCTGAGGCCCATTGTCATTCCATTCATCCGCCGCCATCACCTCATGTTTCAGCATGATAATGCACAGCCCAATGTCAGAACAATCTGTAAAAAACAAAGCTGAAAATGTCCCAGTTTTTCATTCTGAATTCTCACCAGACATGTCACCCACTGAGCATGTTTGGGATGCTCTGGATCAATGTGTCCGACAGCGTGTTCCAGTTCCCACCAATATCCAGCAACTTTGCACAGCCATTGAATAGGAGTCGGACAACATTTCACACGTCACAATCAACAGCCTGATCAACTCTATACGAAGGACATTTGTCGCGCTGCATGAGGCAAATGGTGGTCACACCAGATACTGACTGGTTCTCTGATCCCGCCCCTTTTTTTAAGGTATCTGTGTCCAACAGATGCATATCTATATTCCCAGTCATGTGAAATCCATAGATTAGGGCCTAATGAATTTATTTCAATTGACTCAGTAAAACATTTTCATTGTTGCATTTATATTTTGGTTCAGTATATTTAAGCTGCCCTGTAAACAGACTACACATTTCTGTAATTTTGTTCCAGCACCCAACAGCCCTCTCTATCTCAATCTCTATACCACAGACAGTTTGCTGAGCACGCAATCCTATTTCTGATGGCTCCCCACAACAGGCAAGGCAGTGGAGCAGCAGTCTTGTTGTAGCTAAGCCTCTGGACCTAGGGCGACAGACCAGCGTGCACGCACACACTCAGGCAGGCAGGCACACACACACACACACACATACACACACACACACACACACACACACACACACACCTGGAGAGACATCCTTTTCTCCTCTTCACGAAGACTACACTGTACATTGTAGTGTATGTGTAGGAGCAGTGGAATATAGAGTAGAGACCATATCGTTGATGTATCTATGTTGTATTTTTTATTACAATGGCACCTTTTTACAGGCTCCTAACCAATTGTGCTATTTTGTGTGTTTCTTCACATTGTTTGTAACTTATTGTGTACATAATGCTGCTGCTACTGTCTGTTATGAACAAAATGAGCTTCTGGATATCAGAACAGCGATTATTCAACTCGAACTGGACAAAGATTTTTCATTTAATTAGTCCGACTGAAGGATTTACTGCTTCTCTGAGACCAGGCCCAAATCCCTGTTATTCGCATGCAGAAAAGACAGAAATACATGGGGTGGAGATCGCGGTGCCTTGTTAGAATTCATCATCAAGTGGGCAACCAACCTTTCCATTGGCCAACGTGCAATCACTGAAAAATAAACTGGTTGATCTCCATTTGAGACTATCCTACCAAGAGGATATGAAAAACTGAAATGTCTTACGTTTCACTGAGTCATGGCTGAACGACGACACTGATAATGTACATTTGGCTGGGTTGTCCGTGCATCGGCAGGACAGAACAGCTACGTCTGGTAAGACGAGGGGTGGGGGTGTGTGCCTGTTTGTCAATGACAGCTGATGTACAATGTCTAATATTAAGGAAGTCTTGAGGTACTGCTTGCCTGAGGTAGAGTATCTCATGATAAACTGTAGACCACACTATCTACCAAGAGAGTTTTCATCAATATTTTTCGTAGCCATCTATTCACCACCACAAACCGATGCTGGCACTACCCACCGAATTGTATAAGGCCATAAGCAAACAAGAAAATGCTCATCCAGAAGCGACACTCATAGTGCAGGCAACTTAAATCCGTTTGACCTCATTTCTACCAGCATATCACATGTGCAAGCAGAGGGAAAAAATACTCTAGACCACTTTTACTCCACACACAGAGATGCATACAAAGCTCTCCCTCGCCCTCCATTTGGCAAATGTGACCATAATTATACCCTCCTGATTCCTGCTTACAAGCACAACCTAAAGTAGAAAGTGACTCCCTCAAAACAGAACTGGTCAGATGAGGCGGATGCTACGCTACAGGACTGTTTTGCTAGCACAGACTGGAATATGTTCCAGGATTCATCCAATGGCATTGAAGAGTATACCACCTCGGTCACCGGCTTCATCAAGTGCATCGATGACCTTGTCTCCACACTGACTGTACGTTCATATCCCAACCAGAAGCCATGGACTACAGGCAACATCCGCACTGAGCTATAGGCTAGAGGTGCCACTTTCAAGGAGCGGGACACTAACCCGTACGCTTATAGGAAATCCCGCTATGCCCTAAGGCGAACCATCAAACAGGCAAAGCGTCAATACAGGACTAAGATTGAATCCTACTTCACCGGCTGTGATGCTTGTCGGATGTGGCAGGGCTTGCAAACTATTACGGACTAAAAAAGGAAACCCAGCCGCGAGCTGTCCAGTGACATGAGCCTACCAGACAAGCTAAATTACTTCTATGCTCGCTTTGAGGCAAGTAACACTGAAACATGCATGAGAGCATCAGCTGTTCCAGACGGCTGTGTGATCACACTCTCCATTGCTGATGTGAGCAAGACCTTTAAATAGGTCAATATTCACAAGGCCGAATTACCAGGACGTGTACTCAGAGCATGCGCCGACCAACTGGCAAGTGAATTCACTGACATTTTCAACCTCTCCATGACCGACTCCATAATACCAACATGTTTCAAGCAGACAACCATAGTCCCTGTGCCCAAGAAAGCGAAGATAACCTGCCTAAATGACTACTGCCCATAGCACTCACATCAGTAACCATGAAGTGATTTGAAAGGCTGCTCATGACTCACATCAACACCATCATTTGTATTTATTTAAAAATATATATATTTCACCTTTATTTAACCAAATAGGCTAGTTGAGAACAGGTTCTCATTTACAACTGCGACCTGACCAAGATAAAGAACAGCAGTTCGACACACAACAACATTAAGTTACACATGAAATAAACAAACATACAGTCAATAATACAGTAGAAAAAGTCTATATACAGGCAATAAATAGGCCATGGTGGTGAAGTAAGTACAAGATACCAATTAAACACTGGAGTGATTGATGTGCAGAAGATGAATGTGCAAGTAGAGATACTTGGGTGCAAAGGAGAAAGATAAATAAATAAATACAGTAAGGGGATGAGGTAGTTGGAAAGGCTTTTTACAGATGGTCTATGTACAGGTGCAGTGGTCTGTGAGCTGCTCTGACAGCTGGTGCTTAAAGCTAGTGAGGGAGATATGAGTCACCAGCTTCAGTGATTTTTGCAGTTCATTCCAGTCATTGGCAGCAGAGAACTGGAAGGAGAGGCGGCCAAAGAAAAATTGGTTTTGGGGGTGACTAGAGAGATATACCTGCAGGAGCGTGTGCTACAGGTGGGAGATGCAATGGTGACCAGCGAGCTGAGATAAGGGGGGACTTTACCTAGCAGGGTCTTGTAGATGACATGGAGCCAGTGGGTTTGGCGACGAGTATGAAGCGAGGGCCAGCCAACGAGAGCGTACAGGTCGCAATGGTGGGTAGTATATGGGGCTTTGGTGACAAAACGGATTGCACTGTGATAGACAGCATCCAATTTATAGAGTAGAGTATTGGAGGCTATTATTGTTGGATCTGATTTTAACAGCTAACATTTCGATGGATATAATAAATAGATATGCCGATAATGGACAACCCTGTTTTAATCCTCTTTAATGTTTAAAACCTTCTGAGATGTAGCCATTATTTACTATTTACTATATTTACTACTATTTACTACTAGACCGCATCCAATTTGTTGAGTAGGGTATTGGAGGCTATTTTGTAAATGACATCGCCAAAGTCGAGGATTGGTAGGATGGTCAGTTTTACAAGGGTATGTTTGGCAGCATGAGTGAAGGATGCTTTGTTGCGAAATAGGAAGCCAATTCTAGATTTAACTTTGGATTGGAGATGTTTGTTATGGGTCTGGAAGGAGAGTTTACAATCTAACCAGACACCTAAGTATTTGTAGTTGTCCACGTATTCTAAGTCAGAGCCGTCCAGAGTAGTAATGTTGGACAGGCGGGTAGGTACAGGTAGCAATCGGTTGAAGAGCATGCATTTAGTTTTATTTGTATTTAAGAGCAATTTCTCTTGAGTAGCAGGAAGTTGAAATGGGCACGCTATTTATCCAAAAGTGAAAATTCTGCCCCCTAGCTTCAAGAGGTTAATTTCTTCAGAATCGGTGTCCCTTCCACGGTGCTAAAGTAGGCTAATGCGATTAGCATGAGGTTGTAAGTAACAAGAACATTTCCCAGGACACAGCCATACAGTGGGGCAAAAAAGTATTTAGTCAGCCACCAATTGTGCAAGTTCTCCCACTGTAATTTTCATCATAGGTACACTTCAACTATGGCAGACAAAATGAGGAAAAAAAATCCAGAAAATCACATTGTAGGATTTTTAATGAATTTATTTGCAAATTATGGTGGAAAATAAGTATTTGGTCAATAACAAAAGTTTATCTCAATACTTAATACCCTTTGTTGGCAATGACAGAGGTCAAACGTTTTCTGTAAGTCTTCACAAGGTTTTCACTCACTGTTGCTGGTATTTTGGCCCATTCCTCCATGCAGATCTCCTCTAGAGCAGAGATGTTTTGGGGCTGTTGCTGGGCAACACAGACTTTCAACTCCCTCCAAAGATTTTCTATGGGGTTGAGATCTGGAGACTGGCTAGGCCACTCCAGGACCTTGAAATGCTTCTTACGAAGCCACTCCTTCGTTGCCTGGACGGTGTGTTTGGGATCATTGTCATGCTGAAAGACCCAGCCACGTTTCATCTTCAATGTCCTTGCTGATGGAAGGAGGTTTTCACTCAAACTCTCACGATACATGGCCCCATTCATTCTTTCCTTTACACAGATCAGTCGTCCTGGTCCATTTGCAGAAAAACAGCCCCAAAGCATGATGTTTCCACCCCCATGCTTCACAGTAGGTATGGTGTTCTTTGGATGCAACTCAGCATTCCTTGTCCTCCAAACACGACGAGTTGAGTTTTTACCAAAAAGTTACTTTTTTGCCCCACTCTATCTGATATTGGCAGAATGCTTAAATTCTTGTTAATCTAACTGCACTGTCCAATTACAGTAGCTATTACAGTGCAATAATACCATGCTATTGTTTTAGGAGAGTGCACAGTTTTGAACATGAAAAGTTATTAGTAAACAACTTAGGCACATTTGGGCAGTCTTGATTCAACATTTTGAACATAAATACAATGGTTCATTGGATCAGTCTAAAACTTTGTACATACACTGCTAGTGGCTAAAATCTGAATTGCGCTTGGGCTGGAATAATACATTATGGCCTTTCTCTTGCATTTCAAAGATGGTACAAAAAAAATACAAAATAATGTTTTTTTTACATTATCTTTTACCCGATCTATTGTGTTATATTCAACTACATTCCTTTCACATTTCCATAATCTTCAAAGTGTTTGCGTTCAAATGGTACCAAGAATATGCATATCCTTGCTTCAGGGCTGTGCTACAGGTTTGGGTATGTCATTTTAGAATAAATCAAATTCATGGCCTCGTTGAATAAAATAAATACTACTGTATACTGATAGTTAACAGCATATAGAATGCAACCAATATTCTATATTAGGAGAGAATACATTTCTCAACAGTTGTATTTGAATTTCTTAAACTGCATTGATGGTTAAGGGCTTGTAAGTAAGCATTTCACGGTAAGGTCTACCTACACCTGTTGTATTCGTCGCATGTAAAAAATAACATTTTATTTTATTTGACACAGGTTGGTGACACCTTAATTGGGGACGACGGGATCGAGGTAATCAAGGTAATAGCTGGAGCAGAATAAGTGGAATGTTATCAAATACTGTACATCAGACACATGGTTTCCATGTGTTTGATGCCAATCCATTATCTCCGTTCCAGAGATTATTATGGGCTGTCCTCCCTTGAGCAGCCTCCCGTGATTTATGCTGTATCTATGACCTAGTGCAACGACAATTCTTCCTATGCCAATTATCATGAGTACTCCCAAACTGAAGGGCGTAGCTGATTCCACTTGTTTCATAGCTGAAGAGGTGGGGGAAACCTTCAGGCGGGTCATACTCTACATACAGTACCTGTACACTCTTTAAAAAAGTGCCATCTAGAACCTAAAATAGTTATTTGGCTGTTCCCATAGGAGAACCCTTTGAATAAGCATTTTTGGTTCCAGGTAGAACCCTTTTGGGTCCAATGTAGAACTATTTCCACCTGGAACCCGAAACAGTACCTGGAACCAAAAAGGGTTCTCCTATGGGGACAGCCAAAGAACCCTTTTGAACCCTTTTTCCTAGTGTGTGACACATACTTACGGGTGGTTTTCTCTGCACCCCAGTTTGACATAATGACACAGTCTTTGACTTCAACCACGGCACACAACATTCAGAGGGAGTACTTTGGGTCCTAATAGCAGCCTTGCCAGATGAGCATCCACACATGTTTGTGTTCACTTGTGCGTGCCTGTTTGTGTGTGTGTGTGTGTGTGTGTGTGTGTGTGTGTGTGTGTGTGTGTGTGTGTGTGCGTTAGTGTTAGAGCTGAAGCCCCATCAGAGAGACAGAGAAAGAGGTGTTTATGTGGGAGTGTTTGATGGTCTGGTGGTCTCTACATCAGAGTGAAGGAGAAAGCCTTGATTGTGTTGATGATAAACACAGGGGGCCACTAAGTGTCTGCAGCCAAGATTGGCTTGTCATCTCTTACAGTGGTGGAAAAAGTATTCAATTGTCATACTTAAGTAAAAGTAAAGATACCCTAATAGAAGATGACTCAAGTAAAATTGAAAGTCACCCAATAAAATACTATTTGAGTAAAAGTCTACAAGCATTTGCTTTTAAATATACACTACGTCAAAAGTTTTACAACAACTAAACAACTTATTTTTGCTATTTTCTACATTATAGATGGAACGTATACTCCATCTCCACAACTGTCACCATTGTCTTGCCCACCTGCGCCTCATGACAATCACCTGGACTCCATCACCTCCTTGATTATCTTCCCTATATCTGTCACTCCCCTTGGTTCTTTCCTCTGGTGTTGTTGACTCGGTTTCATGTCAGTGCTTTGTTTGTGTTTCATGTTCATTTTATTTATTTAAACACTTGCTCCCTGTACTTGCCTCCCGATTCTCAGCGCACTCGTTACTGAATAATACCTCACCTAAGGGAAGCATCAGGGAGTGCTTTTTTTTTCAGAGTAATGACGTCGGGTCCGGGAACTGCTACAGGCTCTCATGCCTCAACCAGATCGCCAGGCTTCCCTGCCTCAGCCGGCTCGTATGGCTTTCATGCCTTAACCGGATCGCCAAGCTCCCCTGCCTCAGCCGGCTCGTCTGGCTTTTATGCCTTAACCGGATCACCAAGCTCCCCTGCCTCAGCCGGCTCATATGGCTTTCATGCCTTAACCGGATCGCCAGGCTCCCCTGCCTCAGCTGGCTCGTCTGGCTTTTATGCCTTAGCTGGATTGCCGGGCTCCCCTGCCTCAACTGGCTCGTCAGGCTTTCATGCCTCTGTCGGATCGCGAGGCTCCCCTGCCTCAACCGACCTGCCAGGTTCCCGCAACCCAGCTGACTCAACAGGTTCCCATGCCTCAGCTGGTGTAACAGGTTCTCACACATCAGCATGGGTGACCGGTCCGCTCCTGATCCCCGGGTCCGTCCTCTTTGATGGCGCCCTGAGGCTGGAGCCTTGTGTCGGGGAAGGGTTACTGTCACGTATACTCCCCCTCCGGCCACTAGGTCATCAGGCTGCTGATTGGCCCGCACACCTGTCACCATTGTCTTGCGCACCTGCGCATCATGGCACTCACCTGGACTCCATAACCTCCTTGATTATCTTCCCTATATCTGTCACTCCCCTTGGTTCTTTCCTCAGGTGTAATTGACTCTGTTCTCATGTTTATTTTAAACACTCACTCCCTGAACTTGCTTCCCGACTCAGCGCACTTGTTACAGTTGAATAATAGTGAAGACATCAAAACTATGAAATAACACATAAGTAATCATGCAGTATCCAAAAGTGTTAAACAAATAAAAATATATTTTATATTTGAGATTCTTCAAATAGCCACCCTTTGCCTTGATGACAGCTTTCCACACTCTAGGCATTCTCTCAACCAGCTTCACCTGGAATGCTTTTCCGATAGTCTCGAAGGAGTTCTCACATATGCTGAGCACTTGTTGGCTGTTTTTCCTTCACTCTGCGGTCCGACTCATCCCGAACCATCTCAATTTGGTTGAGGCCGGGGGAATGTGGAGGCCAGGTCATCTGATGCAGCACTCCATCACTCTCCTTCTAGGTAAAATTAGCCCTTGCACAGCCTTTTTTTGTTACTACATGATCCCTTATGTGTTATTTCATAGTCTTGATGTCTTCACTATTATTCTACAATGTAGAAATAGTCAAAATAAAGGAACCCTTGAATGAGTTGGTGTTCTTCAACTTAAGTCGACTTAAGTATCAAAAGTAAATGTAAACGTATAAATCATTTCTAATTCTTTATACATTATTAATCAAACCAGACAGCACAATTGTTGCGTTTTTTTATTTACAGATAGCTAGGGGCACACTCCATCACTCAACAACCATTTACAAACTAAGCATTTGTGTTTAGTGAGTCCGCCAGATCAGAGGTAGAAGAGATGACCAGGGATGGTCTCTTGATAACCCATTTAATCCCAAAATTTTCCCAGACATGAAAATATCCAAATCTTGTGTCATTAGTAAGCCTTTGAAATAATCAATAATTATTTTTTAGGTGAAAAAGTGTGCTTCATGGTCGGTCACAATGGTGTATACTGAATGTGCTGTATACTGAATTAACATATTTCTCCTATGCAGTCATCAAAATTCTTATATATCCCAGCCCAGTTATTAAAACATTTAAAATTCTGTCACGGGCAGTTCCCAGCATTGATACTGGAACGCCCCATCACATTCTAGTGTGACTATTTTACACATCAAAAACCCTTATTAAACACCGATATGAATACTGAGAGCAAAGACAAAACAACAACAAAACATCAACACATTTCAACATTGTTACTTTATTGTAACATTGTTACTTTAGTGCAACATAACTTGATTGTAACATTTGAACTTTAGTGCAATATTCATTGAAACATTGTCATTGTGACATTTACTAACAACTGTATAGAAGTCGTGTCAATTCATTCACATTGAACATAAAGGTAACATTTAGGATAGAGGTAGCCTGTAGAACATGTATTCAAGTGGAGGCCTACACTGAACAAAATACATGTAAAAATATATATATATTATACACATACCTGTACATATATGCACACATACATACATACATACATACATATTATTAGGCTTCAGAACCAAGTGCACGATTAGTTTGTGCATCACTATTTTGAACTACTGTCATACAGTATGTCTTGAATCAATTGATCCTCTTTTCCAAAAACATTTCAGTCATTTTTTATTGTCTTTTCCCCTTTTTCGTCAGCTTTTATTTTCTTCCTAGAGTCCGTTGTACTGCTTCTCCTCACCCTTTAGTTACTTTTCAATTTTTCTGTTGTCTTTTTCATCCCATTTTCATTTACTCCTATCTCCTATCTCCTCTCCTACTGTCCCATGGTATATCTTGAAGCACTCAACGTGCAGTGGCGCTTTGCATTTCTCACATGCATAGGTAGTGTGTTCGTCACAATGACGACATCTATGGAACCGGTGCATCGTGTTGATTAGCCAGTAAGAAGCTTTGTCATATCTTTACTGATCTTCAACAGTAGCAGCCAGTAGAGATCTCCTTCTGTGGCTCAGTGATTTCGTGCCAAACCTTTGCATGAGACTGTGCCACTATCCATGAGAAGGTGAGCACGTTTCTGGTTCCTCTCATAACATCTCTGTAAAATAAATGGCTGTTTATGAGTGCATTGTTGAGAGACCATGCAAAGATGGGCCACCACCACTTCTTAGACCTGATGGAGATATGGTATCTTGAAACATGTAGGTTGTGAAGTTCAACACCACCCATGTGGTCATTGTATCGGTTGATGCATTGCCTATTGTCATGTGGTCTGATGAGACAAAAATAGAGCCTTTTGGTCTAAAGGAAGACGAAGGATGAGTACAACAAGAACACCCTCCCAACCGTGAAACATGGAGGTGGAAACATCATTTTTTGGGTATGCTTTCCTGCAAAGGGGACAGGACGACTGCACCGTATTGAGGGGAGGATGGATGGGTCCATGTATCGCGAGATCTTGGCCAACAACCTCCTTCCCTCAGTAAGAGATTTGAAGATGGGTCGTGGCATGACAACAACCCGAAACACACAGCCAGGGCAACTAAGGAGTGGCTCCGTAAGAAGCATCTCAAGGTCCTGGAGTGGCCTAGCCAGTCTCCAGACCTAAACCCAATAGAAAATCTTTGGAGGGAGCTGAAAGTCCGTATTGCCCAGCGACAGCCCCGAAACCTGAAGGATCTGGAGAAGGTCTGTATGGAGGAGTGGGCCAAAATCCCTGCTGCAGTGTGTGCAAACCTGGTCAAGCACTACAGGAAACGTATGATCTCTGTAATTGCAAACAAAGGTTTCTGTACCAAATATTAAGTTCTGCTTTTCTGATGTATCAAATACTTATGTCATGCAATAAAATGCAAATGCAAATTACTTAAAAATAGTACAATGTGATTTTCTGGATTTTTGTTTTAGATTAAGTCTCTCACAGTTGAAGTGTACCTATGATGAAAATTACAGACCTCTACATGCTTTGTAAGTAGAAAAACCTGCAAAATCGGCAGTGTATCAAATACTTGTTCTCCCCACTGTATGTGTTTGCAAGATGACAGTATGTAAAGTATGAGAGTATGTTAGTGTATGCGTGTGTCTCTATGTATCTGTACAAGACAGTGTGTTTTTGCCCGAATTTCTACACTTAACTGTATGCAACTGGATACATCTAGTAGGAGATAACCCCCCCTCCTGACCTCAGCTCTGCACCATGCGATTGCACTCGTCTGAATAAGCCTGCGTTAACGTTTTATTCCACCTTCTCTCTCCCTTGCCTGAACTGCAATCTAGAGCTAAAGACAAGCTCCACAATTCACAAGCCCTGCAGAAAAGCTGTGTCTGCACCACCTGTAGCTGGGGATTTCCAAAGTCATTACACAAGAGACACAGAGGAACAGGCAAAGGGGTAGAGGGTGGGAGGGAAGGAAAGAAAGAAAGAAAGAGCTAGATTGAAAGTGAAGGGAGAGGGATGGCGTGGTGGAATGGGTGAATAGTGAAAGGGAAAGGATGGAGATAAAGCAGGTGAAGAGAGAACAAGAGAATAGGAGAAATAGTGACAGAGCTAGAGAGAGGGAGAGAGGGAGAGAGAGAGAGAGAGAGAGAGAGAGAGAGAGAGAGAGAGAGAGAGAGGCAGGAGAAAACAAGAGAGAGTGGCAATCTGCCAGGATGTTTAACCCTATCAGTCCCGAGACCCTAGCAAAATCATATTTTCATTTATCTGCATGTCCAGCCTTTATATTTAGCCTTACAATGATGTGTGTTACCATTTTATTTTCAGGAGAACCTGGGCTAGTAGTAGAACACAAAACAATTTGACATAATGTCAATAAAAGCAAATAAGGTAAGCCAAAGAAAAAATGAATAAAAGTAAGCAAAAATCTGATAAAAGTGAAGTTATATGAATGTCAGTGACAATTGTGTGGAGTTTAGATTTTGTGACAGCAACTATGTGTGCTTATTACAGTATAATAGACACTACGTCCTGGGATTTCCCATGATATTCTATGTAGGAGAACCCCTTACCTTCTAATTACTATTTTGTAGCTTTGTGAGCATCATAGAGCATTGTGAAGTCTTAGCCTTTCATAGATAGCTTTTAATAGTTTTTAGCTCAAACTATTCTGACTCTACAGATGTTTTTGTAAGAAATACCCGGCCCTGGGCCCCTTTGGGATCTGCCTTTGTCTCACAAACACCAATCTAGCTCAGCCTCTGTTAATCACACATGCTAATGGTTCATACCAATGGATTCAGGAGAAATGGACAAATCCAATGATACAACCAAGAAGTCTGCCCAACATGCAAAGTTTAAAAAGGATAAAAGTCCTAAATCACACCGGTGTGATGGTGGGACTCATTGGGCTAATGACAGAGAAAAAAGCTTATACTCCAACACATTTCACATTGACATTTTCCCAACTGGACATTCTATTGATTAACGCGCTTCTCAATTTCGCAGCCATGAGTTCTCAATACACCGCCTCAAATGAGTAAACCACCCCCCATTCACATTACTGAGTTCAATTCCATAGATGACTGCAACAGAGGCTGTTCACCAGATAATGGATTTCCTCCCTCATAGGCTTTGACGTGTGCTCCTATAGAGCTTGGTTAATATTTCAGCCAGCCTGTCTTCTACTACCCAACCCCAGTTTGCTGTATTGATTTTTCTGCAGATTCCCCCTATACCATACCATCTCTGTGGTGGGAAGACAATATATTCCCTCAGGTGGTGAGGGCAGGCAACAACACATCTGCCACACTGACCCCTCCTGTACTCCCTGTTCATCCAGGTCTGCGTGACCGCGCACGACTCCAACACCATCATTACGTTTGCTGACGACGCGACGATGAGACAGCCTATAGGGAGGAGGTCAGAGACCTGGCAGTGTGGTGCCAGGGCAACAACCTCTCCCTCAACTTCAGCAAGAAAAAGGAGCTGATTGTGGACTACAGGAAAAGGAGGACCGAGCACGCCCCCATTCACATCGACAGGGCTGTAGTGGAGCGGGTCGAGTGCTTCAAGTTCATCGGTGTCCACATCACTAAGGAATAAATTAACATGGTACACACACACCAACACAGTCGCGAAGAAGGCACAACAATGCCTCTTCCCCCTCAGGAGGCTAAAAGTATTTGGCATGGGGCCTTAGATCCTCAAAAAGGTCCACAGCTGCACCATTAAGAGCATCTTGACTGGCTGCATCAACGTTGGTATGGCAACTGCTTGGAATTTGACCTCTACAGAGCGTAATGCATACGATCCATTACATCAATGGGGCTAAGCTCCCTGCCATCCACAACCTCTATACCAGGCAGTGTCAGAGGAAGGCCCTAAAAAAACACTCCAGTCACCTACTCCACCTACACCCACTCCAGTCTACTCCCAAGCCACAAGACTGCTAAATAGTTAGTTAATAAATAGTTATCCAAATAGCTACCCAGATCCTCTAAATTGATACTTTTTGCACAAACTTTTGTGACTCATCGCATACGCTGCTGCTACTGTTAATTATCTATCCTAGTTATATGTACATTGCCTTCGGAAAGTATTCAGACCCCTTGACTTTTACCACATTTTATTACGTTACAGCCTTATTCTAAAATGGACTAAATAGTTTCCCCCCCTCATCAATCTACAAACAATACCCCATAATGACAAAGCAAAAATAGGTTTTCATACATTTTTGCAAATTTAATTGAAAGACAAACAGAAATACCTTATTTACATAAGTATTCAGACTCTTTGATATGAGACTCAAAATTGCTCAGGTGCATTCTGTTTCCATTGATCATCCTTGAGATGTTTACATAAGTATTCAGACTCTTTACTCAGTATTCTGTTGAAGCATCTTTGGTAGCGATTACAGCCTTGAGTCTTTTTGGGTATGAAGCTACAAGCTTGGCATACCTGTATTTGGGGAGATTCTCACATTCTTCTCTGTAGATCCGGTCAAGCTCTGTCATGCTGGATGGGGAGTGTCGCTGCACAGCTATTTTCAGGTCTCTCCAGAGATGGTTCTAATGGCTTCAAGTCCATTTGAAGGTGAACCTTCGACCCAGTCTAAAGGTCCTGAGTGCTCTGGAGCAGGTTTTCATCATGGATGTCTCTGTACTTTGCTCCATTCATCTTTCCCTCAATCCTGACTAATCTCCCAGTCCCTGCCCCTGAAACACATCCCCACAGCATGATGTTGCCACCACCATGCTTCACCGTAGGGATGTTGCCAGGTGTCCTCCAGACGTGACGCTTGGCATTCAGGTCAAAGAGTTCAATCTTCGTTTTATCAGGCCAGAAAATCTTGTTTCTCATGGTCTGAGAGTCCTTTAGGTGCCTTTTGGCAAACTCCAATCGGCCTGTCATGTACCTTTTACTGATGAGATGCTTCTGTCTGGCCACTCTACCATAAAGGCCTGATTGGTGGAATGCTGCAGAGATGGTTGTCCTTCTGGAAGGTTCTACCATCTCCACAGAGGAAATCTGGAGCTTTGTCAGAGTGACCTTCGGGTTATTGGTCACCTCCCTGATCAAAGCCTTTCTCCTCCGATTGTTCAGTTTGGCTGGGCGGCCAGCTTGAGGAAGAGTCTTGGTTGTTCCAAACTTGTTTCATTTACGAACGATGTAGGCAACTGTGTCCTTGGGGATCTTCAATGCTGCAGATGTTTTTTGGTACCCTTGGTATGATGTCATGACTTGGTTTTTGCTCTGACATGCACTGTCAACTGTGGGACCTTATATCGACAGGCCTGTGCCTTTACAAATCTTGTCCAATGTATTGAATTTACCACAGATGCTCTAATCAAGTTGTAGAAACATCTCAAGGATGATCAATGGGAACATGATGCACATGAGCTCAATTTCGAGTCTCATTGAAAAGGGTCTGAATACTTAAGGTATTTCTGTTTTTATGTTTAATCCATTTGCAAAAAAATATGAAACCTGTTTTTTGCTTTTTAATTATCCTCTCTTGGGTAGGGGGCAGTATTTTCACATCCAGATGAAAAGCGTGCCCAAAGTAAACTGCCTGTTACTCAGGCCCAGAAGCTATGATGTGCATATAATTGGTAGATTTGGATAGAAAACACTATAACGTTTCTAAAACTGTTCAAATAATGTCTGCGAGTATAACAGGACTGATATGGCAGGCGAAACCCCGAGGACAAACTATCCCCAAAAAATAAATTTCAGCCTACCACTATTTTCATTGGCTGTCACTTTTATTATAAGGCGAAGTCCTCCCAGATTGCAGTTCCTAGGGCTTCCACTAGATGTCAACAGTCTTTAGAAAGAGTTTCAGGCTGGTTTTTGGAAAAATGTGCCAGAAATTGTAGTTTTTCTAGTTGGCTCCGATTTTGGCTGTAGTGTTTCCAAGCGTATGAATGAGAGCGCATTCTTTGATATTTTTCTCCGGTAAAGACAATTAAGATTCTCCGTCTTAAAGTTTAGCGTTTATTTACATATTAGGGTACCTAAGGTTTGATTATAAATGTTGTTTGACTTGTTTGGAAAGGTTTATTAGTAACGTTTGTGATTCATTTTGTATGCATTTTGATGGAGGGAAACTGGGTGGATTATTGACTGAAGCGCCAGCTAAACTGAGTTTTTATGGATATAAAAAAGGACATTATCGAACAAAAGGACCATTTGTGATGTAACTGGGACCTTTTGGAGTGCCAACAGAAGAAGATCATCAAAGGTAAGGCATTTATTATATCGCTATTTCTGACTTTTGTGTCTCACCTGCCTGGTTGAAATATGTTTTCATGGTTTTGTATGCTGTACGCTGTCCTCAGATAATCGCATGGTGTGTTTTCGCCGTAAAGCCTTTTTGAAATTTGACACAATTAACAAGAAGTTAAGACTTATTTTGATGTATTACAGTTGTGATTTTATGAAAGTTAAATATTTATAATTCTGTAGTTTGAATTTCGCGCTCTGCAATTTCACCGTCTGTTGGCCAGGTGGGACGCTACCATCCATAAGAAGTTATGGGGTATTGTGTGTAGATTAATGAGGAGAGAAAAAAAAACAATTTCATCCATTTTAACAAAATGTGGAAAAACTCAAGGGGTTTGAATACTTTCCGAATACACTGTATCTTCCTCAATTACCTCGTACCCCTGTACATCGACTCTGTACTGGTACCCCGTGTATATAGCCAAGTTATCGTTACTCATTGTGTATTTATTATTACGTTTATTATTGCATGTTATTACTTTTATATTATTTCTCTGTTGTCTCTCTCTATACACTGTCATGACGCTGGCCTGTTGGGGGAGGTTTATGACCCCCATAAATACCTTTCCCCCTATTTGTGAAAAGATTAAATGTAATTTTAGCTTCTTCAATGAGAGAACGGTTTGTCATAGAGAAACTCTCAGAGGCCCCGCCCAAGTGAACAGACTTTGGTTGTAAACTATGAAACACGCCCTTCTTTCACCACTATATAAACTCGTTGGCAAAAATTAAACTTTCTGTTCAGAGGACGTGAGGACGACGGTCCTACGTTAAAAGGGCACAGATAATAACCTAACCTAACGAAATTAGCATCGTGTTCAATGTGAAGGTGACGATCGACATGCCGAAAGGATGAATTTCAACTAAACCAGCCAGAATATAGCACGAGTTTAAAAGTATGGCAACTTGGTCTGAACTTTGAACTCTCATTCACTACAGAAGTGATACCTCCTAGCCGTTGAGTTAGCAGCAGCCACTGTAAACGTGGGCTAGGAACGGACGGGCGACGTATCCAGTCTAACACACACCCAACGATACTATAACGTATTCAGTTTACCACCAGAGACATTCTTCAGAGGACAACAGATCCCTGCTGGGCAACCCGTCCTTCCATCTACGACCAACCTATTGAAGCGCAGCTCAGAGTAAATATTTCCTGCATTTTCTTTTTCCAAATGGGCGGTTATTTAGAATGCATAAGATTCTGTATTTACAATAGCAAAGCGTCTCCCTTCGTTACTCAGTCTTCACGCTCTTTCATTCAAAACCCAACCCCATTTCTTTGTGTAACCAGCCGTCATTTCTATTCCATCCGCTAGGGACGATTTCCTTTATGACATAATTTATAATCAATGTATGGTCCATTCTGTGTAGATGTAATTCTGTGTGATTATTTAGGTATTTAGTAAATAAATAATTAAACCACATTTTGTATTGCTGATTCAACTTGTTAGCCAGGGTTCGTGAAGATAACCGATAATTTACAACTTTCAGATGAGACTGAATAAAGTGAGGATTAAATATTGACTGCTACTGATGTAAAAGATTACTAGATCTTGAAGAGTTTATTCGGAAGATAGCTCTATAAACATTATTTTGTGATTTCTAGTTAATTACATTTACCTGATTAGCTTAATCAGGTCATTTTAATTACAGAGAAATTATTTTATAGAATAGCATGTCATATCACTTAATCCGGCATAGCCAAAGACACAGCAACATTTTTGGGAAATGCTCGTAAAGTAAGCATTTCACTGTAAGTCTACACCTGTTGTTTACGAAGCATGTGATGAATAACATTTTGTTTTATTTGATTTATTATGGACTTTAATACATTTCAAGGATCTCATAAAAAAAATCTCAACGACCAACCAAACACTTTGATTTCCCTGCATCTGCGGAATCTATCATAGAATCTGGGGTTATTCCAGTGTTCCTCTCGGGAGACAACTCGGAGATAGGGAGCGTATCCCAAGGGAGGAAGCAGTTTGACTTGAGAAAAGAGAAAAGCTTGGGCCGTCATTTATTTCCCTTTACAGGAGGTTACGCATTCCCAACAAATAAACAGGAACAGGACGCCACAGAACTTCCTGGTGGTGTGCTCTCAAAACAAGTCCCCCCTGCTATATATGGAGACGTACCCGTTTGGGGGGTGGTGTAATGGCAGTTGTTTTGGAAGGTGATTAGGAAAGAGGGCTGCCATTTCCTGACTCGCGGCCTTATAGGATTCACTGAGGATGGTGGGTGATGGGGCTCCCGGGACAGGAAGAGTGCAGTTCCAGGATGCCTAGAGTGCAGGTGCAATGAATTGAATGGAGCCCAAAATATCTCCCATCACCCAGAATGAAACTGTCCTTCCTGCATCCTGCCCCACAACAGCACTGATAAACACATCTCTCTCTCTCTCTCTCTGCTAAACACATCTCTCTCTTTGTCTCTCTCTTACTTTGGTGCGGCAGGTAGCCTAGTGGTTAGCGCATTGGAATAGTAACTGAAAGGTTGCAAGATGAAATCCCTGAGCTGACAAGGTAAAAATCTGTTGTTCTGTCCCTGAACAAGGCAGGTAACCCACTGTTCCTAGGCTGTCATTGAAAATAAGAATTTGTTCTTAACTGACTTGCCTTGCTTAAAAAAAATCTTTCTTGTTCTCTCTGATACATGTAGAAGCATCACTATCTTTACCCGACATGTACTGTACATTCTATTCCCAACATTTAATATTGGTCTGACGGAAGTTATTGGCTAGGCGTGTGGTGTCACTCCCTGCATAGGTACGTGGTTCTATGGACATGATTAACACCGTCAAGACAATGCAAAATATCACTGGGGAGACGCTTATGGCTTGCTTTGATGTTGAATCCCTGTATACTAATATCCCCCATCGGGGAGGCCTAGACGCCATGGCACGCTATCTTAGCACACTCCCTAGCACTAACTGTATTATTGAACTTGCTGAGATTGTACAGACTAAGAAGGTTTTCATGTTTGAAAATGACATGTTGATTCAACAGAAGGGAATTGCTATGGGTAGTAAAATGGCACCGATTTATGCCGATCTGTATGTGGGGTTATTTGAGAAGGATGTGATTATGACCACAAACTTTTCCTCATGGCTAGACATTGCTCAGTAAATGTTGGTTAATATAATGTTTTTTTTTATTATCCAACATTTAAAGTACATTTTTATCCCAACATAGTACACTCTTAAAAAAGGGTTTCAAAAGGGTTCTACATGTAACCATAAAGGGTTTTACCTGGAACCAAAAGGGTTCTTCAAAGGGTTCTCCTATGTGAACATTTGAAGAACTCTCTTAGGTTCTAGATAGCAGAGCGTATAGCTCTGATTTGTATGAAGTTGCCCATACATTATGGAGTGACTCTATAACTACTTTTTAATGACTGTTGTTATTAAGTACAGTCACTGTAAGAGCACTTGAGGTTAGATCCCCACCTGAAAACAGTTGATACGGCGACGGCGTCATTCAAAATCAAATGCAAAGTATGGGAGAGCAACTTCTCAAAATGTGATAAATCTCTCATTACATTTGTGCTTTTGTATTACCCCAAACTCAGTAACCTAATCTGATTACATTCAGTTACTTTTAGATTACTTTCCCCATAAGAGGCATAAGAAGAAGACAAACATGTCTGTTACCAATTGAACAACATCTATGGCAGGATAAATCAATGTTAATGTTTACATAGCTGGCCATAAATGGATGTTCAATTTTACTTTATGGGTTGGTTATGTAGGCTTCTTCTAACCCATCGCTTTGTAAATATATGGAAGTATAAACTAGCCAAGTTGTTTTACCTGAGCATAACCCCAAAACTAAGGACTTATTAGCCAGCCTTACTCTGTTGTTTATGATTTTGTTGCCATGGAGGACTGATTGGGCACATTGATTGGAGTTGAAAAATAAATGCTGTGCTCATGGAATGGCATGTTTTGAGCACTATTGAAAAGTGTTTTTTACATGTGAAAAACATACGACATACGCTGTGTTTGCTATAGGCCTATTGTTTACCCATTTGTTGGTGACACGTTGATATCTTGATAATATGCAGCTGGTTAAAGGGAAAATCTACAGATGAAACAATAACAAAATGGTCGCCCCGCCTCTGTTTTGGTAAAAAGCTGAGGAATGGGCCTAGAGAAATGTAACCACTCTTAGATTAATAGACAGAGCTATGGATGCAAGGACTGACCATCCATGATATCAAAATTATTATTTTAATCATGTACAGTGCCTTGCAAAAGTATTCGGCCCCCTTGAACTTTGCGACCTTTTGCCACATTTCAGGCTTCAAACATAAAGATATAAAACTGTATTTTTTGTGAAGAATCAACAACAAGTGGGACACAATCATGAAGTGGAACGACATTTATTGGATATTTCAAACTTTTTTAACAATTCAAAAACTGAAAAATTGGGCGTGCAAAATTATTCAGCCCCTTTACTTTCAGTGCAGCAAACTCTCTCCAGAAGTTCAGTGAGGATCTCTGAATGATCCAATGTTGACCTAAATGACTAATGATGATAAATACAATCCACCTGTGTGTAATCAAGTCTCCGTATAAATGCACCTGCACTGTGATAGTCTCAGAGGTCCGTTAAAAGCGCAGAGAGCATCATGAAGAACAAGGAACACACCAGGCAGGTCCGAGATACTGTTGTGAAGAAGTTTAAAGCCAGATTTGGATACAAAAAGATTTCCCAAGCTTTAAACATCCCAAGGAGCACTGTGCAAGCGATAATATTGAAATGGAAGGAGTATCAGACCACTGCAAATCTACCAAGACCTGGCCGTCCCTCTAAACTTTCAGCTCATACAAGGAGAAGACTGATCAGAGATGCAGCCAAGAGGCCCATGATCAATCTGGATGAACTGCAGAGATCTACAGCTGAGGTGGGAGACTCTGTCCATAGGACAACAATCAGTCGTATATTGCACAAATCTGGCCTTTATGGAAGAGTGGCAAGAAGAAAGCCATTTCTTAAAGATATCCATAAAAAGTGTTGTTTAAAGTTTGCCACTAGCCACCTGGGAAACACACCAAACATGTGGAAGAAGGTGCTCTGGTCAGATGAAACCAAAATTGAACTTTTTGGCAACAATGCAAGACGTTATGTTTGGCGTAAAAGCAACACAGCTCATCACCCTGAACACACCATCCCCACTGTCAAACATGGTGGTGGCAGCATCATGGTTTGGGCCTGCTTTTCTTCAGCAGGGACAGGGAAGATGGTTAAAATTGATGGGAAGATGGATGGAGCCAAATACAGGACCATTCTGGAAGAAAACCTGATGGAGTCTGCAAAAGACCTGAGACTGGGACGGAGATTTGTCTTCCAACAAGACAATGATCCAAAACATAAAGCAAAATCTACAATGGAATGGTTCAAAAATAAACATATCCAGGTGTTAGAATGGCCAAGTCAAAGTCCAGACCTGAATCCAATCGAGAATCTGTGGAAAGAACTGAAAACTGCTGTTCACAAATGCTCTCCATCCAACCTCACTGAGCTCGAGCTGTTTTGCAAGGAGGAATGGGAAAAAATGTCAGTCTCTCGATGTGCAAAACTGATAGAGACATACCCCAAGCGACTTACAGCTGTAATCGCAGCAAAAAGTGGCGCTACAAAGTATTAACTTAAGGGGGCTGAATAATTTTGCACGCCCAATTTTTTCAGTTTTTGATTTGTTAAAAAAGTTTGAAATATCCAATAAATGTCGTTCCACTTCATGATATTCTTTGTTGGCACTCCTATATGTTCCATAAACATCACAATTGGGTATTTTTCCCGATTAAATCCGTCCATGTATGCCCAAAATATAAATTTGTATTGCCTGTCTGGTTCAGGAAAAAAGCTCTCTTCCAACACGCAACGTCATTTTTAAAAATTATATAAGTTGCCTATATTCTTTGACAAAACACTTCAACCTACTTTTGTAACCCAACTTTAGGTATTTGTAAACGTTAATAAGCGATCAAATTGATCACTGGGCGATCTGTATTCAATAGCAGCTACTCAAGAAAACAATGTCCCTTTTTCTCTCTTCCAAAATTGATTGCTGTAGGCTGGATGGAATGAAGGATCTATTTGTCATGACACAAAGGATTTTTGTCAATGAAAATGACGTTTTTGGCTACATCGTGTGGAAGCTGTAGGAATTGCAATCTCCGCCCTATTTAATTTGGTGCCCCTTAAACAATACATGCAAGTGGCGCATGGATATTTTTTTCAGTTTTCAGTGACCAGTTTTTCTTGCGCTTTTCGATGAAACACACGCTCTGTTATAGTCACAGCCGTGATTTAACCAGTTTTAGAAACTTTAGAGTGTTTTCTATCCACACATACTAATCATATGCATATACTATATTCCTGGCATGAGTAGCAGGACGCTGAAATGTTGCGCGATTTTTAACAGAATGTTCGAAAAAGGAGGGGGTAGACTTAACATTAACACCATCCATATTGGATTTCTATTTGCCATATATTTTTCAACTGTGCTGTGATGCTTCATAAAAGTTCTGAACCTTTCTATTCTCATAGTTTCTACATCTTGAAAATGAAAGATAAACATTTTTGCTAAAATAATTATTATACTTTTGATTGATTGATTGATTGATTTATTTATTGATTGATTGACTATGACTTTTCAAATCACCCAGTATTGCTATCTGCAGCGTTAGCTCCAGGTAAATGTTGCAATTCTTCAGCCATTCCTAGACATGTGACAAAAACGAGCTACATATGGACAGTACCAAAATAAATAATCTAATGACTCTGCCTCCTCACAGCAAAATCTGCAGAGTTGGGAAAGTTGTATTCCACATATATATATATATATATATATATATATATATATATATATATATATATATATATATATATATATATATATATATATATATATATATACAGTGCCTTGCAAAAGTATTCGGCCCCTTGAACTTTGCGACCTTTTGCCACATTTCAGGCTTCAAACATAAAGATATAAAACTGTATTTTTTTGTGAAGAATCAACAACAAGTGGGACACAATCATGAAGTGGAACGACATTTATTGGATATTTCAAACTTTTTTAACAAATCAAAAACTGAAAAATTGGGCGTGCAAAATAGCAGTGTCTTGACCTGGATGCAGTGGGTTTGGCGACGAGTATGAAGCGAGGGCCAGCCAGCGAGAGCGTACAGGTCGCAGTGGTGGGTAGTAAATGGGGTTTTGGTGACAAAACGGATTGCACTGTGATAGACAGCATCCAATTTATAGAGTAGAGTATTGGAGGCTATTATTGTTGGATCTGATTTTAACAGCTAACATTTCGATGGATATAATAAATAGATATGCCGATAATGGACAACCCTGTTTTAATCCTCTTTAATGTTTAAAACCTTCTGAGATGTAGCCATTATTTACTATTTTACACGTAGGGTTCCAATACATAACTTTAACCAATTTTATAAGAGATTCTACAAAATTGAAATATTCCAGGCATTTATATAGAAACTCCAGTCATACTTTATCAAAGGCCTTTTCAAAGTCAGCTATGAATACTAGGCCTGGTTTTCCAGATACATATTTCATAGTTTTCTATTTTTTCCAGTACTTGTCTTATATTATCTCCAATGTATCGTCCATGTAAAAAACTTGCCTGATTAGGATGAATAATATCTGACAAAACCTTTTTAATTCTATGCGCAAAGCATTTAGGTATATATTTTTTTTTTATCACAACACTGAAGTGTAAGAGGCCTCCACATTTTTAAATGGACTGGATCTTTATATTTACCACTTGGATCCTGTTTCAGTAATAATTAAATCAGACCTTCTTGTTGAGTGTCCGATAATCTACCATTTATATAGGAGTGGTTAAAACATGCTTATATTGGAGATTACAAAAAAAAATGTTTGGTATAACTCCACTGGTATGCCATCCATCCCAGGAGTTTTACCTGACTTAAAGGCTTTAATTGCATCAAGAACTTCCCCCTCTGTAATTTGGCCTTCACATCAGTCTTTCTGTACAGATGTAAATGTTACATTGTTAATACGAATAAAATCCCTACAATTAACTTTGGTTAATGGAGATGGAGGAGACTGAAATGAAAACATATGCTTAAAGTACTTTATTTGCTTTTTCAAAATATTGTTTGGTGAATCATGGGTGATTCCATCTTTTGTAACAAGTTTTAGTAAGTTATTTTTGGTAGCATTTCTATATTGAAGACTAAAAAATAATTTGGTGCATTTTTCCACATACAGTGGGGTAAAAAAGTATTTAGTCAGCCACCAATTGTGCAAGTTCTCCCACTTAAAAAGATGAGAGAGGCCTGTAATTTTCATCATAGGTACACTTCAAATATGACAGACAAAATGAGAAAAACAAATCCAGAAAATCACATTGTAGGATTTTTAATGAATTTATTTGCAAATTATGGTGGAAGATAAGTATTTGGTCAATAACTAAAGTGTATCTCAATACTTTGTTATATACCCTTTGTTGAAAATGACAGAGGTCAATCGTTTTCTGTAAGTCTTCACAAGGTTTTCACACACTGTTGCTGGTATTTTGGCCCATTCCTCCATGCAGATCTCCTCTAGAGCAGTGATGTTTTGGGGCTGTTGCTGGTCAACATGGACTTTCAACTCCCTCCAAAGATGTTCTATGGGGTTGAGATCCGGAGACTGGCTAGGCCACTCCAGGACCTTGAAATGTTTCTTACGAAGCCACTCCATCGTTGCCCGGGCGGTGTGTTTGGGATCATTGTCATGCTGAAAGACCCAGCCACGTTTCATCTTCAATGCCCTTGCTGATGGAAGGAGGTTTTCACTCAAAATCTCACGATACATGGCCCCATTCCTTCTTTCCTTTACACGGATCAGTCGTCCTGGTCCCTTTGCAGAAAAACAGCCCCAAAGCATGATTTTTCCACCCCCATGCTTCACAGTAGGTATGGTGTTCTATGGATGCAACTCTTTGGATGCATTCTTTGTTCTCCAAACACTCTTTGGATGCACTCTTTGTTCTCCAAACACGACGAGTTGAGTTTTTACCAAAAAGTTATATTTTGGTTTCATCTGACCATATGACCTTCCCAATCTTCTTCTGGATCATCCAAATGCTCTTTAGCAAACTTCAGATGGGCCTGGACATGTACTGGCTTAAGCAGGGGGACACGTCTGGCACTGCAGGATTTGAGTCTCTGGCGGCGTAGTGTGTTACTGATGGTAGGCTTTGTTACTTTGGTCACAGCTCTCTGCAGGTCATTCACTAGGTCCCCCTGTGTGGTTCTGGGAATTTTGCTCACCACGGGGTGAGATCTTGCGTGGAGCCCCAGATCGAGGGAGATTATCAGTGGTCTTGTATGTCTTCCATTTCCTAATAATTGCTCCCACAGTTGATTTCTTCAAACCAAGCTGCTTACCTATTGCAGATTCAGTCTTCCCAGCCTGGTGCAGGTCTACAATTTTGTTTCTGGTGTCCTTTGACAGCTCTTTGGTCTTGGCCATAGTGGAGTTTGGAGTGTGACTGTTTGAGGTTGTGGATAGGTGTCTGTTAGTCCTTCCATCTGTACTGTTAGTCCTTCCATTTCCTTTGTTAATATGGACTCCTTTGACCTAAATTTATTGTTTTATAGATGAGAACTGAATTGCATGGCCTCTAAAGGCACATTTAAAAGTGTTCCATATAAGAAGGGATCTGCTGTTCCTACAGTTGAAGTCGGAAGATTACATACACCTTAGCCAAATACATTTAAGCTCAATTCCTGACATTTAATCAGAGTAAAAAGGTCAGGATCACCACTTTATTTTAAGAACATGAAATGTCAGCATAATAGTGGAGAGAATGATTTATTTCAGCTTTTATTTCTTTCATCACATTCCCAGTGGGTCAGAAGTTTACATACACTCAATTAGTATTTGGTAGCATTGCCTTTAAATTGTTTAACTTGGGTCAAATGTTTCAGATAGCCTTCCACAATAAGTTGGGTGAATGTTTCCCCATTCCTCCTGACAGAGCTTGTGTAACTGAGTCAGGTTTGTAGGCCTCCTTGATCGCACACACCTTTTCAGTTCTGCCCACACATTTTCTATAGGATTGAGGTCAGGGCTTTGTGATGGCCCCTCCAATACCTTGACTTTGTTGTCCTTAAGCCATTTTGCCAAAACTTTGGAAGTATGCTTAGGGTCATTGTTCATTTAGAAGACCCATTTGCAACCAAGCTTTAACTTGTGATGTCTTGAGATGTTGCTTCAATATATCCACATAATTTTGTGAAGTGCACCAGTCCCTCCTGCAGCAAAGCACCCCCACAACATGATGCTTCCATCCCCATGCTTCACGGTTGGGATGGTGTTCTTCGGATTGCAAGCCTCCCCCTTTTTCCTCCAAACATAACAATGGTCATTATGGCCAAACAGTTCTATTTTTGTTTCATCAGACCAGATGATATTTCTCCAAAAATTACGATCTTTGTCCCCATGTGCAGTTGCAAACCATAGTCTGGCTTTTTTATGGCGGTTTTGGAGCCGTGGCTTCATCCTTGCTGAGGGGCCTTTCAGGTTATGTCGATATAGGACTCCTTTTACTGGGGTTATAGATACTTTTGTACCTGTTTCCTCCAGCATCTTCACAAGGTCCTTTGCTGTTGTTCTGGAATTGATTTGCACTTTTCGCACCGAAGTACGTTAATCTCTAGGAGATAGAACGAGTCTCCTTCCTGAGCAGTCTGACGGCTGCATGGTCCCATGGTGTTTATACTTGTGTACTATTGTTTGTACAGATGGACATGGTACCTTCAGGCATTTGGAAATTGCTCCCAAGGATGAACCAGACTTGTGGAGGACCGCAATTCTTGACTGATTTATTTTGATTTTCCCATAATGTCAAGCAAAGAGGCATTGAGTTTGAAGGTAGGCCTTGAAATACATCCACAGGTATACCTCCAATTGATTCAAATTATGTCAATTAGCCAATCATAAGCTTCTAAAGCCATTTTCTGGAATTTTCCAAGCTGTTTAAAAGCACAGTCAACTGAGTGTATGTAAACTTCTGACCCACTGCAATTGTGATACAGTGAATTGTAAATGAAATAATCTGTCTGTAAACAATTGTTGGAAAAATTACTTGTGTCATGCACAAAGTAGATGTCCTAACCGACTTGCCAAAACTATAGTTTGTTAACAAGAAATTTGTGGAGTGGTTGAAAACGAGTTTTAGTGACTCCAACCTAATTGTATGTAAAACTTCCGAATTCAACTGTACCCCCTTGCTGTGAAACATCCGCACACGGTCCCCTGTTGTGACCATATTCCCAAGCATCTGTGCAGTCAGATCTTTGATGATTTTGTGCCACCAGGGCCACAATAATATGCCCCCTCTCTGAATGTCTGAGTGTGACCACCTCCCCATGCGTTACTGCCGCTAGTGTTGCCAGCACTGCCACTGCCTGGGTGGGGGCATCCCACCGGAATCCCCACCTGGCTAGGTACAAGTTCATCAAGGTTGTCATTAGCAGGTTTGAGAATTTCCTTGTATTTTCCTTCTGCTCTCCCATCAGGGGGCTTTGGCTTTGTAGGACCAACCCTGCCAGGCAGGCTCAGAATCTTGAGGGGTTGTGCTGCTTTATTAGGTCTCTGACCACATTCATCATTCTGATTTGTCTGCGTATAGGCTACTTACATTAGGGCCATAAAACAGATAAGGACTTCTCCTTGTTGTATGGGTTTCTCAGGTGGGTCTCTAGGGTGTAGATTTGGGGATCATTCCATCGTCATAGGACAGTAATTTAATCAATATTCATATTTTATTTTAAAATGTACATCCCATATCTGCACAAAAGCTCTCTCTCATAATCCCTGCTCACAAACACACATGGGCTCTGGGATTTGCAACCCGTATCCTTTTTCACTCACTTAACTCCACACTTTTCCAGACACAAAAACACACACCACACCTTCCATCACAATACATGCACACATACCCACATACTGTGCCTTCTATGTCCTCTGTGTTTTATCTCTACCATGTTGATTGAGTACTTTTGTGTTCCAGTTCCTTATATTTGAAGATGCATTATTTCACTAATTATCCTTTCTTCTAATGCTGTCTTAATTTAGGAAATACTATAAATGGAAAGTCTAAAAAATAATCGTTTTCCAACATTCCCTGTCTAGAATGGTAAAGTGTAGTTGTAGTTTATTTCTTTAACAAATGTTGTATTTATATATATATTTTATTACAATCCCTACCATGGCTAGTATTGTTCCATTATCCGACTCATCTATGGGAACTTTGAGGTATTTAGAATAGTCATAGAGTGGTCTTTGTGTCTCTGAACATTTGGTTATCAATATACAGTTTATTGACTACGAGATCAACGAGTTTCCCTTTCAATCTATTTTCCTTGAAGATTGGATGCAGAACTTTACGCCGTTCTGCAATTTCCTTTGGGACGTGATCATTCATGCCTATTTTCGTGCCAGCAAGTCTTTTACTCAGGCTTTAAAACATTATTTTATCTTTAAAGAAAGCAAATTTGCCCTCTCTTTCCAAAATGGTGTACACGTTCGAGTTGGATTTTGTCTACAGCTTCACGTGGGATCTGAAGCGCTGTAAGGAGGAACTCTAACTACACCCTCAGGAACCTCCTTCTTTTTCTTGGATACCAGTAAGTACCAGATTTTCTCTCATGGATCTAGTCTGTAAGGCCAAGTAAGGCTTCTCTCAGAAAGATGTTCTCCATTTTAAGTTCATTAACATCGGTTTCAATCTTATTGACTGTCAATTTTAGCTTGAATGTATCTTTCTTCAATGTCGCAGCTTTTTCGTCACTCATCTCAAGGCTTGCCTTCAACTCCTTTATATCCTCACGATCTAATTCAAGTTTGCCCCGTTTGTCATTTATTGATTTTAACAGATCGGTTTCCACCCTTACCATTCCCGGTAGTGAAAAGGTTAAATCGTCTGTCGAAGAGTCATGTTTTACTCTTCGTCATGTTTGGGTGTTTCTTGTTTTCGTAATATTTGTCGATACATTTCCCCAGCCTTATGATTTGTTTTGTGTTGTTATCCAGATTGAAGGTTATAACCCACCAGTTTGTGAAGTGCTAATATTTTGTCTAACTTACCAATTTTGAATATTACGTTTTTATCGTGAGGTGATCTACACTGCTGTGTTCATCTTTCTGTCATCAAGTCAAAGGGTCGCTACTTTGAATCTCAAATATAAAACATATTTTGATTTGTTTAGCACTTTTTTGGTTACTACATGATTCCATATGGGTTATTTCATAGTTTTTTCATTATTCATTATTCTACAAAGTAGAAAATAGTAAAAAAATAAAGAAAAACCCTTGAATTAGTAGGTATTGAAAAACCTTTGACCGGTAGAGTATTTAAAAAGACAAACAAGTGCTTATTGGACAAATGCATTCATGTTTTCAATAAACATTTGCAGATAAAATATAGCTTAATCCTTTAGTTATAAGCCATCCTCGTCTGTTATTTGCCTCATGGTTGCGCCTGAATTTGTTTTATTGGTAGTACCCCACCTGTCTATATGACTGACCTTGACTGTACGGTATATGACTGGCCTTGACTGTACACAGGGTGTTGGTGTTCCAAGGACCCCAAGACTGGGTAATTTCAGCTCTCTGCAGGAGTCTGTGTGAGACACACACACACACACACACACACACACACACACACACACACACACACACACACACACACAAAGGAACACAGACACTGACACTCACCCCCCCCCCCCCCCCCCACACACACACACAGACAAGCGTTCCAGTACAGTACACATAAATCACAAAACCCATCAGCCTTAACATACTGTATATCAGGCTGTAACGGCCGAGCATCGAGCATCGATCGCTCTCGGTCAAGAGTGGGATATTTGCCAAGCCAGGTGGAAAACTATTCACAATCCTCTGACTCCTCCTGTTCCCACTCCGTCCCAATATTCCAAACTAGCCAAGCAGTGAATGGGAAAAATACCTCCCTTTTTTCCTTCTATGTCCTGGTTGTTCCCTGAGTGGTTGACTGGTTGACTGCCTACTGTACAACCATGGGTCCTTTGAATTGAATTGAGATGGTGAATAGCACAGTTGAGTTGTATGCAGTTGACACAGTCTGAGTTACTGCTAGCCTGCTAGGATATTAAAGGTAGCTTTAACTACTGGTTTTTGCGCCGTTACTTGACCTGTTTTCATTGTGATTCTGTCAGTGTCGATGAGTGTTGTCCTTCTGTATGTTTGACCGAAGCACAAACATGTTTTCGTCGTTCAGTCAGAAAAAATGTCCATATTCAGCAAAAATGTATCCTCTCTTGAATCTTTCTGCATCATATTTTTGGACCGATGGGCTGGAACAATTTAATACCTTTAAACTCAATGTGTGCAAATCTTTCCGCACTGAACGCGAGTGTGTAGTAGGTGATGGAGAGTGTGTGTGTGTGTTTGTGTGTGAGCGTCCATTAATGCATGAGCGGGTGTGTACTTCGAATTACAGTTATTTGCCACAGTGAACCCCACCCCACTGCCAAAAATCAGCAATGATGCAGGAAGAGCAACAGGAAAGAGATAAGCCATCTGAGTGGAATGCAAATGGCTTGTTGGATATAACAGCTCTTTTCCTGTACCAGAACTGGACCCTCTGTGTTTTATGTTTTTTGAGTCTCTGTTAAATATGCTCCTACTGACTCAACACTTTGACAATGCAAAACAAACCAGAAAATCTGATGCTATGTCAGTGTGCTGTTGTGTTAATGGGACATGGGGTGTCTTTATTGAAATGTGTGATTTAGTAACAGAGATTTCAAGGTGCTTCTACATCTGCATTGCTTGCTGTTTGGGGTTTTAGGCTGGGTTTCTGTACAGCACTTTGAGATATCAGCTGATGTAAGAAGGGCTTTATAAATACATTTGATTTGATAGGTAGATCTGATGGGAAATGTAGCTGAGAGTGGGTGTACACACATACGAACACTCACATATAAAAATACACTCACACACAAACACATACACACAATCCAATACTCACACAGACATGTTAACAAAATGTGTGCTCTGACACACACTCACACACATGCAAGCAGGCAGTCATGCACACTCACACAAGCACACAACGACACACACAGGGGAAGCTAAGCTTTAGATCAATGCTGCAACAGAATCAATACATAGCGGAGAGGAGAGGAGAGGAGAGGAGAGGAGAGGAGAGGAGAGGAGAGGAGAGGAGAGGAGAGGAGAGGAGAGGAGAGGAGAGGAGAGGACCAGATACTGTATATATTTAGAAGGCAAGCCGCTCATTAGTCGAAAGAGACGTGGGAGAGAGAGAAAAATATGATATAGAGATATTAATAGGTTCAATACACCATTTACATGTGGGTTGAACAAATGGAGCATACAAATCATGCTGTGTTCAATGCATATGATGAGAAATGGGAGGTAACATATAGCCAATTGGTGTATAATTCAACACAGAGGAAAGCAAAATAGACCAAATGAGAGAGATGGAAAAAGAGTCAAATCCCAATAAATGGTAGTTGGCACTAGCAATACAATTGGCAGCAGTGTATGTGCACTTCTCTGAGCTGCCCTTGTGGGTCTGGATCAAAATACTCTGCTTAGCCCAGTCTTAACACTCTACCTACTCATTGTTCGCTTGGTGCTAATGCCATACGTGTCTGAGTTTGTCCATGCTATGTTAGGTGATCATTGGATATGTTAATGTCATATGGCTACCCCTGACTCAAACACGCATGTCAGGCAGATGTAGTTGTTCACCCAAGGATAGGTACAGGAAAACACAGAGAGAGAGAGACGGAGACATAGAGACGAGAGAAACAGAGAGAGAGACGATAGGCACAAAAAGAGAAAGAGAAGCAGAGACAGGCAGAGACAGAGGAAGATAGTTTGTCAATGCCTACTAACAGGGATAGTCCATTGACTTGATTAGGTTTAGAACAGAGGGGGTCAGATTTGCATAAAGGGGTGTGAGGGGACGCTGTCCCAGGGACCCCCAGAGACATGGGACAGAGTGGGATGACAGAGTGACACACACACACACACACAGACATTACTCCCCCCCAGACAACGTGGTGACAGAGTGACAGAGTGGGGTATGGCTGAAGAGGGGGACAGAGGGGACGGATGAGGACCACTGGGGTTTAAGCTGTAGACACCCCCTCACCTGCCACAACGGCGCACCCCGACAAAACCTTCTAGTCACTCCATATGAGTGATGGGCACCATACCAGACATGGGGGTACTGTGTGTGCTCCTGACAGACACACAGGCACACTCATGAACACACACACTCACCCATCTAGTCACTCCGTATGAGTGATAGGCTCCAAGACAGACATAGGGATACATGTGCTGGCAGACCCACACAGACACACACACTTGCACGCATGCATGCACATACAGTACCAGTCAAAAGTTTGGACACACCTACTAATTCAAGAGATTTTCTTTATTTTTACTATTTTCTACAGTGTAGAATAATAGTGAAGACATCAAAACTATGAAATAACACATATGGAATCATGTAGTAATCAAAAAAGTGATAAACAAATGAAAATATAATTTATATTTGAGATTCTTCAAAGTAGCCACCCTTTGCCTTGATTTGGCTTTGCACACTCCTGGCATTCTCTCAACCAGCTTCACTTGGAATGCTTTTCCAACAGTCTTGAAGGAGTTCCCACATATGCTGAGACCTTGTTGACTGCTTTTCCTTCACTCTGCAGTCCAACTCATCCCAAGCCATCTCAATTGGGTTGGGTCATTGTCCTGTTGAAAAACAAATGATAGTCCCACTAAGCGTAAACCAGATGTGATGGCGTATTGCTGCAGAATGCTGTGGTAGCCATACTGGTTAAGTGTGCCTTGAATTCTAAATAAATCACCAAGTGTCACCAGCAAAGCACCCCCACACAATCACACCTCCTCCTCCATGCTCCACTGTGGGAAACACAAATGCGTAGATAATCCGTTCACCTACTCTGCGTTTCACAAACATGTGGCGGTTGGAACCAAAAATCTCAAATTTGAACTCATCAGTCCAAAGGACAGATTTCCACCAGTCTAATGTCCATTGCTTGTGTTTCTTGGCACAAGCAAGTATCTTTTGGTTTCTTTGAAGAATTTTGACCATGAAGGCCTGATTCACGCAGACCCCAGTTGATGTTGAGATGTGTCTGTTACTTGAACTCTGTGAGGCATTTATTTGGGCTGCAATTCCTGAGGCTGGTAACTTTAATGAACTTGTGCTCTGCAGCAGAGGTAACTGTGGCGGTCCTCATGAGAGCCAGTTTCATCATAGCGCTTGATGGTTTTTGCGACTGCACTTGAAGAAACTTTCATAGTTCTTGACATTTTCCAGATTGACTGACCTTCTTGTCAGTCATGATGGACTGTGGTTTCTCTTCGCTTATTTGAACTGTTCTTGCCATAATATGGATCTAGGGCTATCTTCTGTATACCACCCCTATCTTGTCACAACACACTCATTGGCTGAAATGCATTAAGAATGAAAGGAATTCCACAAATTAACTTTTAACAAGGCACATGTTAATTGAAATGCATTCCAGGTGACTACCTCATGAAGGTGGTTGAGAGAATGCTATGAGTGTGCAAAGCTGTCATCGTGGAAAAGGGTGGCTGCTTTGAAGAATCTCAAATATAAAATATATTTTGATTTGTTTAGCACTTTTTTGGTTACTACATGATTCCATATGTGTTATTTCAGAGTTTTGATGTCTTCACTACTTTTTTACAATTGAGAAAATAGTAAAAATAAAGAAAAACCCTTGAATGAGTAGGTGTGTTCAAACTTTTGACTGGTTCTGTACACACGCACACACTGACACAGCACAGACTTACACACGCTCTACACATAAAGTAACACACTTTAACATGATGAATATGACAATTCATAGCAATATACTATGTGCATCAAGTCAATGCCTATACTAACATGTGCTTTGTGAATTGGTTAGGTAATTCAGTTTTGTGAATTTTATAAAGTGCTGGCACAGTTGCATAGATTTTTGCCATTTGGCACGGTCTGGAAAACATAAATATACTTTTATCTCCCTCTAGTGGCTGGTGTAAGCTAGTGTTGACATCAACTTGAATGGAAAGGTTGGGCATAGGCAGTATGCTTTTATATTATGTATTTGAGTTCCATCTAGTGGTCATTCTAATGTGTTACATGAGAAAAAAAGGCTCATGAGAATAGTATTCTCAAGGGAATTTATTTTCCCTTGCTTTGAAGTGTAGCTTTAAGGTAATATCCATATTACAAGACATTAAAACACTATATAATTTAGAAGTATTTTCTAAAATTTACAAAATGTTTTAAAATATTTAGCATAATGTTACAATTCCAACCTAAATGTATATGAAATCTGATTATTTTGGTCTGATTTCGTCCCCTCTTTTGACAGAAGAACTTGGTAACAGAGGGTTCTAGCACCATAGTGTGTTCGTTTGGTGATATTGCAGGGACATTCATTAGTTTGTATCAATTGGCAGTTTATCAAAACTCAAATAAGATTACTGTACTAGTCAATTGCTGTAGGCTACATGTACATGTACTGTAACAATGCACTATCCAATTAATTAATCAATGGAGTGTGGGTTCCAATTCATGAAATTAATTTCCTGAACTGTAAAATATGTATTTTTAAATGTGTGAAGTACAGTACTTTATTCTCATAATTAGTTCTTATCACCAGCAGGTGTGCTGATTTGGTGACCATTAGACTAACGAGCTAAGCAGTGACAGCTATGCCTTATGAGCTGCTGCTAGAATGGAATGTTTGCATTTTTGGTTCAGCGTGTTGTGTGTAGCATAGGCCTAAATTGATAATTATAAACTGGGTAGTTTAGATCCTGGGTGCTGATCGGCTGGAACAGCCTTTCAGCCATGTGCATATTCGACAAAACACCACGGGTATGATGCAAAAATAGTTGTTTACTGATCTATTTATGCTGGTCACCAATTTAAAATAGCCAAACAAGCTTTGTCAACCATAAACTGAAAGTACAGCTATCATGCTCTTGAACAAATTAGTGTTCAAAAATCATGTAAATACATAATTTTTTATAAATAATGTTTTGTTGTTACATTTAACTGATGAAAATGCTGTTATCGAGGTCATGTCCTTGGTATGTGATGTCAGAGTTCAGCATGTGGAAGAAGTCTGACCTCAGAGATGATAGATGAGTTTCATAGCAGTAATTATCAGTTGAAGGGCCGTTCAAGTGGATTTTTCCCAGTCATATGCTGGTATTTACTAACTCATGAAATGTTATGAATGTAGCACTTCATGTTTTGCTTAAGAACAGCCCTTAGTCGTGGTATATTTAAGCAATAAGGCCCGAGGGATTGTGGTATATGGCCAGTATACCACAGCTAAGGGCTGTTCTTACCCACGATGCAACGCAGAGTGCTAGGACACAGCCCTTAGCCGTGGTATATTGGCCATATATCACAAACCCCCCCAAGGTGCCTTATTGCTATTATACACTGGTCACCAATGTAAATAGAAAAATACAAATAAATGTTTTGTTAAACCCATGGTATACGGTCTGATATACCTTGGCTACCCCGTTTATAATGACCATTTTCAACTGGGTGGTTCGAGCCCTGAATGCTGATTGGCTGAAATAGCCATGTCAGACAATATACTATGGGTATGTGTGGTGGTTAATTTCTTTACTATCAAATGAAGAGAGACACATTTATCACACAAGTCAGAGTTATGCTTAAACTAAATCTTTAATAGTGGGAGCTTTGCAATAGCGATGGCTTGTCAACGAATCACCATTTCTAATGATCCGTTGAGATCGGCGAGACAAAAGTACAACGGTCTTTTATAGCCAAGATACACCCCTTTCAACCTACATGACGAACAACAGTTATATAGAATGGGTCACAAGGTTAAGATTTGCATGAAATATACCTATAATACATAGCAGACAGTATCTGCTGTGACAACAGTTTTCATTGTATAGACCAGTGTCTGTCCCTCCGACTCCAAACTGGAACCATCTCTCCCTGGTACCATATAGAACAGAAACATTAACTCATGCTCTGGATTGCTCTTTATGTTTTATCACCCAAAGACATCGTGAATCTCCTGTCAGTGTTATCTCCCAGAGGCTCATCCTCAGTAGAACACACACACAATAGCTATAAGAATACTCTATTATTTAGAATAAAACAACCATTTGATGCAATAAAAGCATTATAACATAATCTTGCAATTTTTCCATGACATATGACACAAAAATACTTGTTTACTGTTCTATTTATGTTGGAAACCAGTTTATAATAGCAATAAAGCGCATCAGGGGTTGTGGTATATGGCCAATATACCACGGCTAAGGGCTGTATCCAGGCACTCCGATTTGTGTTGTGCTTAAGAAAAACCCTTAGCCGTGTTATACTGGAGAATATTCTACACCCCCCCAGGCCCTATTGCTTAAATATACCACGACTGGATACAGCCCTTAGCCGTGGTATTGGCCATATACCACAAACCACTGAGGTGCCTTAATGGTATAATAAACTGGTTACTAACATACAGTGGGGCAAGAAAGTATTTAGTCAGCCACCAATTGTGCAAGTTCTCCCACTTAAAAAGACAAGAGAGGCCTGTAATTTTCATCTGAGGTACACTTCAACTATGACAGACAAAATGAGAAAAACAAATCCAGAAAATCACATTGTAGGATTTTAATGAATTTATTTGCAAATTATGGTGGAAAATAAGTATTTGGTCAATAACTAAAGTTTATCTCAATACTTTGTTATATACCCTTTGTTGGCAATGACAGAGGTCAAATATTTTCTGTAAGTCTTCACAAGGTCTTCACACACTGTTGCTGGTATTTTGGCCCATTCCTCCATGCAGATCTCCTCTAGAGCAGTGGTGTTTTGGGGCTGTTGCTGGGCAACACAGACTTTCAACTCCCTCCAAAGATTTTCTATGGGGTTGAAATCTGGAGATTGGCTAGGCCACTCCAGGACCTTGAAATGCTTCTTACTAAGCCACTCCTTCGTTGCCCGGGCGGTGTGTTTGGGATCATTGTCATGCTGAAAGACCCAGCCACGTTTCATCTTCAATGCCCTTGCTGATGGAAGGAGGTTTTCACTCAAAATCTCACGATACATGGCCCCATTCATTCTTTCCTTTACACGGATCAGTTGTCCTGGTCCCTTTGCAGAAAAACAGCCCCAAAGCATGATGTTTCCACCCCCATGCTTCACAGTAGGTATGGTGTTCTTTGGATGCAACTCAGCATTCTTTGCTCACCGTTCTTGTGATCATTTTGACCCCACGGGGTGAGATCTTGCGTGAAGCCCCAGATCGAGGGAGATTATCAGTGGTCTTGTATGTCTTCCATTTCCTAATAATTGCTCCCACAGTTGATTTCTTCAAACCAAGCTGCTTACCTATTGTAGATTGTCTTCCCAGCCTGGTGCAGGTCTGGTGTTTCTGGTGTCCTTTGACAGCTCTTTGGTCTTGGCCATAGTGGAGTTTGGAGTGTGACTATTTGAGGTTGTGGACAGGTGTATTTTATACTGATAACAAGTTCAAGCAGGTGCCATTAATACAGGTAACGAGTGGAGGACAGAGGAGCCTCTTAAAGAAGAAGTTACAGGTCTGTGAGAACCAGAAATCTTGCTTGTTTGTATGTGACCAAATACTTATTTTCCACCATAATTTGCAAATAAATTCATAAAAAATCCTACAATGTGATTTTCTGGAATTTTTTTCTCATTTTGTCTGACATAGTTGAAGTGTACCTATGATGAAAATTACAGGCCTCTCTCATCTTTTTAAGTGGGAGAACTTGCACAATTGGTGGCCGACTACTTTTTTGCCCCACTGTAAATAGAACAGTAAACAAGTATTTTATTATATTTTGTGATATATTGTTTCAGCCAATCAGCAAAGTACCCAAATTACCCCGTTTATAAAGGCCATTATAAACTTGGTGGTTCGAGCCCTGAATGCTGATTGGCTGATAGCCGTGGTATATAAGACGGTATACCACGGGTATGACAAAACATTTATTTATCCTGCTCTAATTATGTTGGTAACCAGTTTATAATAGCAATAAGGCACCTAGGGAGTTTGTGGTATATGACCAATATACAACGGCTAAGGGCTGTATCCAGGCACTCCGCGATGCGTTGTGCATAAGAACAGCCCGTAGCCGCAATATATAGGCCATATAGCACACCTTCTCGGACCTTATTGCTTAATTCAAACTCTAGGTAGTAGCCAAATTAACTAAACATTCCTTTCTAACAATATATGTATTAATAAAAACCTTTCCCTGTTTCAAGAGAGTAGCCCTACTAAGTTGTTGCTATTGTTGACTCCAGCAGCTAACACAGATAGTAGCTAGCTAAGACAGCAAGTAGCTAGCTAACACAATCAGCAGTATGGCTCTAACCTTCTTTTTCCTATGCAATTTGATCAAATGTTTTATAAACAACAGTCAAGTGTATCAGAAATCAAATAGTTATGTTACAAAAGGTGCTTTGCAAAGCTAATACAGCACCTGATGTCACAGGAAGGCCAAAAAGATCATCAAGGACAACAATCACCTGATCTACTGCCTGTTCACCCCGCTACCATCCAGAAGGCTAGGATTAAACATCAGGAATTGTGAAAAACTGAGTTTACATGTATTTGGCTAAGGTGTATGTAAAATTCCGACTTCAACTGTGTATGTCTACCCTTTAAAAAACCAGACTGGGTATCATCAATGATTTGGTCAAGACCTTTTTTAAGTCTTTCTGCAAAGATGGATGCAAGTAGCTTTCCATCATTGTTCAGTAATGTGATTGGTCTCCAATTTTTTTAACATCATAGAATCTTTGTTTGGTTTGGGTGTTACAGAAATGAGGCCTTGTGTCAAGAGAGAAAAGAAAAAAGCTGATTGTGGATTTTAGGAAACAGCAGAGGGAGCACCCACCTATCCACATCGACAGGACCGCAATGGAGAAGGTGGAAAGCTTCAAGTTCCTCGGCGTACACATAATTGACAGACTGAAATGTTCAACCCACACAGACAGTCAAATCTAATTGTTTTTGTCACATGCTCTGAATACAACAGGTGTAGACCTTACAGTGAAATGCTTACTTATAAGCCCTTAACCAACAACGCAGTTTTAAAAAGTAAGTGATAAAAATAACAAATAATTCAAGAGCAGCAGTAAAATAACAATAGAAGTGCTATATACAGGGGGTACCAGTACAGAGTCAATGTAGGTAATTGAAGTAATATGTACATGTAGGTAGAGTTATTAAAGGGACTATGCGTAGATAATAACAGAGAGTAGCAGCAGCATAGGGAGGGGGGGGGGGGCAATGAAAATAACCTGGGTAGACATTTGATTAGCTGTTCAGGAGTCTTATGGCTTCGGGGTAGAAGCTGTTTAGAAGCCTCTTGGACCTAGACTTCGGCTCTGGTACCGCTTGCCGTGTGGTAGCAGAGAAGATAGTCTATGACTAGGGTGGCTGGGGTCTTTGACAATTTTGAGGGCCTTCCTCTGACACCGCCTGGTATAGAGGTCCTGGATGGCAGGAAGCCTGCCCCCGGTGATGTACTGGGCTGTATGCACTACCCTTAGTAGTGCCTTGCCGTCGGAGGCCGAGCAGTTGCCATACCAGGCAGTTATGCAACACGTCAGGATGCTCTCAGTGGTGCAGCTGTAAAATCTTTTGAGGATCTGAAGACCCATGCCAAATATTTTCAGTCTCCTGAGGGGGAATAGGTTTTGTCATGCCCTCTTCACGACTGTCTTTGTGTGCTTGGACCATGTTTGTTTGTTGGTGATGTGGACGCCAAGGAACTTGAAGTTCTCAACTTGCTCCACCACAGCCCTGTCGATGAGAATGGAGGTGTGCTTGATCCTCCTTTTCCTGTAGTCCACAATCATCTCCTTTGTGTTGATCACATTGAGAGAGAGGTTATTGTCATTGCACCACATGGTCAGGTCTCTGACCTCCTCCCTATAGGCTGTCTCATCGTTGTCGGTGATCAGGCCTACCACTGTTGTGTCATCGGCAAACTTAATGATCGTGTTGGCCAGTTCACCCCGCTATCGTCCAGAAGGCGAGGTCAGTACAGGTGCATCAAAGCTGGGACCGAGAGACTGAAAAACAGCTTCTATCTCACCAGTATTACCAGTATTATGACAGTATTACCACCACACCAGCGGTCACTGGTCATGAAGGCAGTCAAATTCCATGAGACCGTTTAGTCATGGTAATTAGGCTTCTCCAAGCTCTGATGCTGCTGATGGTCATTAGTAGCCTACCAAACTTGCTAACTGCTTTGTACTCAGCACTCTATTGCCCCTCTAATCACTCTGACATCAATGCAAATGTAATTGAAAATCAAATCAAACACTTCATGAGAGCCCGTGAACTCATGTTGCACAACATAGGCTATGCATTTGAGCGAGAAAACAGCGATGGCCTCTAATAAAAAGAGGAGGATCCCATCAGCTTTCTATAGGCTAGGCCTACTATATTTATTTCTCAACCTTCCTAATATTAAGCACCTTGCTTAACTTTACAAAATGATTATAGCCTACCTGGTTGGCTGAAAATGAACCACAGGAAAAGCGTCCTCCGTTCGCTATTTAAGTGCATAGATGACATGTATTATTCCCCTGCCCCTGTTTCGAGACAGGTGCATGATAATGGTCCATTCTAAATCAAAACAATTTTATATTGTTTTATTTATATTATTTAGTATATGTAAAACAAGGTTAAATCAAGAACAGTCTACTGGGCAACAATATTAGCCTATCACTGGTGAATTATATATTATCACTTGTGAATGATGCCCAGCATAAGGCAAGAAACACTGCCTTTTTAAAAACTTTTTTGAATCATAGTCGCACATCTCATTTAGCCTAGCCTATAGGTCTACATGTTTTGATGTTTGTACCACAACTAAAGTGGCACAACTAAAATTAAGCACATTAATGTGCTCTACAAGGGGTATAGAGCCTAACTGGTATACATAAGCAGTGCGTGAATTTCAAGTTTGATAATAATAATTTTCACCATAAAAATGTGCCTTTATAATAAAAGCATTACATGCATTTTTTGATAATGGTGTTTTCCCACTAATGGTACATTCGTGCTTATAGCCTACTGCCGTGTGCGCATTGCTGCGCTTATAATATTAATAAATAGCCTAATAGTTTATCACATTTTAAGCTAAACATTCTGATCTGTTGCATCAGCCTCATTGTGTAAATAAAAAATGTTGATGCTAGTGGCTGTATTAATTTGGGATCTATTGCATTCCCACAACTGTCTCAGACTATGTTTGGAAAATTTATTTCTCACACAGAATAGGTCAACTTTTGGGTGATAGTAGATTGACATAGGCTAGTGCTTTTGCTGTTCGTAAGGCCTACTCATTTTGTTGGCTAACGAAAAGTACAGTTCTTCCTATATCATCAATATGCACCTCGGAATTGGACCCCGAAGTGTCTGTCTTCACCTGTAGCCTGTGAAAAATACCCGATCACGTGATGGAGAGCCACGTGAGTGAGAGGTGCTTCGAAGCACGCAGCACTCAGGGAGAAGGGAACGATGGCCACTGGCCGCAAAAGGCATGGATTGTTTTAGGGTGTATTATGGCCACACAAATGGGATACTGCTGGGAAATTCGAGGCATTATCAAGTGCTTGTCAAATTGTGAATGAGAGACTGATGAAGTGTGTACAGCCTGCACAAAAAAGCAAAGCAGTGCTCATTCCTTTCAAACTTTGTTCATATCATTATTAGAGTCGCATCATGCAGCCTTACAATGCATTAAAATCAAAACATATACCACAACATTTGTAGAACAACTAAAGTTACATTATTACCTCTAAATTAAGCATATAGGAGAACCTATTTCTTTGTTAACCGCTCAACACAGAATAGCCGCATGTGTGCACTCCCTCAAATAATTTGGAGAAAATGTCCTTTCTATTTTATTCAGCTTTGTTCAATTGTAATCTTCATACTATAAAATAGTGACATGGAATTCTAACCAAATCTAAACGAACTAGTGTAGCTCACAGCCATATGACAACGCCAGATCAGGACCTAACATAAGGACAACTCAGTATGCTATTCTGTTCATCTGAAATAGACTACATTTTCTTCATATCATGTTTCTTTAGACCTGTCTAAAATAAATAATGGATTTATTGTGAAGGTGTAGGCTATATTACATGGATTAATTAGACTTTTTTAAATGTAGATGTTCCAAAGGTCTGCATTTGCTTGACAATCACCGACTGACAAAATTTTGTGACTGCCACAGCCCTCGGTGTGACCACCCCAGGGCACACGCAACTTAAGGGGCCCTAGATAAAAAATACAAATAATAATAACAATAATTCAACAATGATGTAGGCCTACCAAAAACCAAAGAAAAAAATTATTTAGCACTATAAAGCATGGCAAAAAGGGATATATAATTTCATAAAGTCCTGGAATTGTGCTGCTGGTGTTTCTTATTTTATAAAGCAATGTACAGCTGTGTCTGCCCCTTTGAGGGGCCCCATGCATGGCCTTGGACCAAAATGCAATTAGGGGAAAACACCATTCAAAACCGCAACTGATGCGAGTGGTTTCATGGTTTCCTTTTCTGCCCTTTTCTCCTTTATGTATACTGTATATGTCTCTCAGGATTCTCAATTTTTGACAGTCATCTTCTACAAAGTGACAAAAAAACAATTATCTTATGCATTTTTCATAGTTTGATTAGTCACTCTCTCTCTTAGTCACTCTTTCATGTTTTGTGTGGACAACAGGAAAAGTAGCTTATGATTTTGCAACAGGTAATGGGAATCCTAATAAAATACCAATACCCCCCAAAAATACCAGACACAGACAAAATATTCTCCGTATTTGCATGATTTTGATTGTGAAGATGAGGAGCATGGAATGCGATGTTTGCGTAAAATTTACCGTAAGGCAATTTGATACCGTACCAGGATTGTACATGGTTTTTACTAGATAGCACAGCCACAAAGTCAAATTGTCTATATTGTAAAAATTAATGATAAGATAAATGTGTTTTTTTGTTTTCATTTAAGGTTAGGCATAAGGATAGCAGTGTGGTTAAGGTTAGGGTTAAGGTTAGATTTTGGCTAGGCTACTTTTGAAGCAAGGTAAGACATGCCTCGTAATAGGCTATAAAGTTACATTTCCAGGTTTTAAAAAATTAAGTATATTTTCTCAACATGCAGATTGCCTTCAACTCAGATTGCAAGGTGGTGGGTGACATGCTGATGATAGCTTACCGTATGCTTGCACTCGAATGATGGTTGCTTAATATTAAGGAGTTGAGAAATAAATATAAGCCTAGTAGCAATGGAAAACTGGATCCTCCTCTTTCTAAGTGCACATCAAAACTCTGTTTTCACACGCATATAGAAATTACTGGGCTTATAGGAACACATAAGAACACATTGCGCAACAGGTGATATTCCAATAGGCTTTGTATGCGGTGCATGTGTGAAAAATAAGATAGGCTAGATGACGAACTAACTAAAATACAAACGCGTCAATTTCATTCCACTAAATTATGCAAAATAACCTATAGACTGATAAGCATGACCGGTCAAATACATTTTTGGCAACCAACTAACGGTTAAAGGCCAAGTGCAGTCAAATACGTGATTTCCCTGTGTTTTATATTTCCAAACTGTGATGTTGGAATAATACTGTGAATTTTTGAAAATTATGATAATGCCCTTTTAGTGCTGCTTGAAAAAACCGCCTGAAATTTCAGCCTGTTTTAGTGGGACGGAGTTTTGGCCATCCACAGTGACATCGCCAGGCGGTAAATTAGTTAATTGACCAATAAAAAAAAAAGTTCCAAACCTCTCTGCCAATGACAGCTAATTTTCATTTTCCCCCTCCCAATTCTCAGACAGTCCTAGCAAAATTGTTGCTTGACAAATTGCTAATTGAAAATATTCACAGTAAGGTACTTAAATTGTTACCCAGAAATTATTTGAAACACATAAAATTGGCTGCATTGGACCTACATCCCTAGTGATGATGCCTCATTTGTGTTTATGATAGGCCATAATGAGCTTAGTTATTATTTTTAATGATTTGATCAGAAGGGCCCCTCGAGAGCACCCCACACTCTGTGCTAAAACTAGCTCTGCGCCAGGTTTTTCAGGGTTTCATTGGAAAGGAGTGGAACATCTCACCTGTCTCACCTGAGAAAACAAAGGTGAGAAAATAATGAATTACAAAAACATGTAGTGAAGCCTGGCCCAGTAGGCTGTTTCATGTCAACAATGAAGGATATGGATTATTTTACCTACTTTAGTAAGACCCCCAAGAGTCCATACATCAGGAGGGACAAACCTGTTTGGAGGGGTTAACTCCTGCATTCCACCTTGCCTCTTACACACCAATCTCCCACCCCAAACCCACCGACCCACCTTCTGTCACACACTGGAGGGTAAAAATGGGGGAGGGTATGTAGGGGATCTCCGAAATGTCATCCAGGGATGAGCCAGCTTTGATGAGCAGCTATCAGAGCTGCCCTTTGCCCCTGACATTTCCTTTCATGTGTGGGGCTTTCTGGCTGGCAGCAGGATCTTTTAAATGCAAAGCACCAGGTGCAAGGGAGAGGAGAGCTGGGGAAGAGAGAGAGGGGGGATGCTTCCTCTCCCCTTCCACCCCTCTCCTCCCCTCTGCGGGCACCACTACAGCTCTTAACTGGCGGGGTAAATGGTTTGGCACACATGCTAATTGAGGACCCCTTAAGGAGAAGCTCCAAAGAAAAGTTTGCCTAAGTAGACCCCCCCCCCACACACACACACACACACACACACACATCCTCCTGCCTCCCCACCAGCCCCACTACTTCCTGATACCGGATTCCATACTTCACTTCAAAAGAAGAGAGGAGAGGTCTAGGTCTCATTCTTTTTAAGTGAACTCATTAAATTAGGAGAGAGGCTTGAGATGACAGGGAAAGGAGGAAACCTAGTCAGTTGTTCCACGGAGCGCATTCAACTGAAATGTGTCTTCTGCTCTCCTCTGAATCAGAGAGGTGCAGGGGGCTTCCTTAATCAACATTCGACGCCCGGGGAACAGTGGGTTAACTGCCTTGTTCAGGGCAAGAACGACAGATTCTTACCTTGTCAGCTCGGAGATTCGATCCAGCAACCTTCCGGTTACAAATGTATGTGGACACCCCTTCAAATGAGTGGATTTGGCTATTTCAGCCACACCCATTGCTGACAGGTGTATAACATCGAGCAGCCATGCAATCTCCATAGACAAAGGTTGGCAGTCGAATTGTCTTACTGAAGAGCTCATTGACTTTCAACGTGGTACCATCATAGGATACCACCTTTCCAACAAGTCAATTAATCAAATATCTGCCCTGATAGAGCTGCCCCGCTCAACTGTAAGTGCTGTTATTGTGGAAAAGTCTAGGAGAAACAACGGCTCAGCGGTGAAGTGGTAGACCACACAAGCTCACAGAACGGGATCGGTGAGTGCTGAAGCGCGTGGCAGGTAAAAATTGTCTGTTATCGGTTGCAACACTCACTGCCGAGTTCCAAACTGCCTCTGGAAGCAACATCAGCACAAGAACTGTACGTCGGGAGCTTCATGAAATGGGTTTCCATGGCAGAGCCGTCCACGCAAGGCTAAGATCACCATGCGCAATGACAAGCGTCGGCTGGAGTGGTGTAAAGTTCGCAGCCATTGGATTCTGGAGCAGTGGAAACACATTCTCTGGAGTGATGAATCATGCTTCAACATCTGGCAGTCCAACAGACAAATCTGGGTTTGGTGGATGCCAGAAGAACACTACCTGGCCAAATGCATAGTGTCAACTGTAAAGTTTGGTGGATGAGGAATAAGATCTGTGGATGTTTTTCATGGTTTGGGCTAGGCCTCTGATTCCAGTGATGGGAAATCTGAACTTTGTGGCAACAGTTTGGGGAAGGGCATATCCTGTTTTAGCATGGCAATGCCCCCGTACGTACAAAAAGCGAGGTCCATACAGAAATGGTTTGTTGAGATCGGTGTGGAAGAACTTGACTGGCCTGCACAAAGCCCTGACCTCAACCCCATCGAACACCTTTGGGATTAATTGAAACGCCAACTATGAGCCAGGCCTAATTGCCCAACATCAGTGGTCGACCTCACTAATGAGGCAAGTTCCCGCAGCAATGTTCCAATGTCTAGCGGAGCGCCTTCCCAGAGGCTGTTATAGCAGTAAAGGGGGACCAACTCTATATTTAATGCCCATGATTTTGGAATGAGATGTTCGATGAGCAGGTGTCCTCATACTTTTGGTCATGCAGTGTATTTCCATAGTAAAGGAAATCTCAAGGGTTATTTTAAGTCAAATGTTTGAAATGAGACTCATCAGTTTGGGAATGGGCATTTCAACTGTCAATGCATGAGTATCACCTTGGTTATGACCACACACACCGAATACTTTTCATTCTACAGCTGAAGACCTATTTAATGATTGGCTTCATAAGTACACACACATACCAGTGGATTTGTGGGATGACTGTCACATTTAATTACAATTTGTTTAGAATATTAATGTTATTCTCCCAATTAACCTTCTCGCATGGCATGTACCACCTGCCCTCCTAGCAGTCATCATGTTGACTCCATTACAGGCTATATGAAACCTTATAGAAATTAATGGCTTACATCAAGGTGGCAGTAAATTAGAATGGACAAAAGGAGCTGGATAATATTTGTTCCTGTCGTAGCAGAAGCGCTTGTATGTCACTTGAACATGTTTTTCAAACATTAAATCATATCAAAGATTGATCCACCAAGAATAAGTCTCTCTCTTGTGGCGAAGAAACATAATTGCAGGGAGGTCCCTCAGTGCCATAATTCCAGTCAAACTTCAGATACAGAATAGGAAGGAGGCATGAATTTCCTCATCAGACAAAGTTGAAATCAAACCAAGCTTTCCATACTGTAAAAGTATATCATTATATCATAAATGTTTTACCTCACACACACACACTCAGATACCTACTGCTGTGGGTGTCTCAGTAAAAGGTCAGAAGCCATTGATAAGTTGAAATAACTTATTAAGCTGAGAGGGGCACAGGGTCAATGGTGTATAGAGGAGGTCAGCTGTGTGCCAATCACCTCAATAGGTGTGTGTGGGACTTTTCCATAGCAATGCCACAGGGTTGAGGGTTTATGTCCCAAATCCCAAGTCAACCCCTGACCCCTGGTCTTAGACACTATGTGATGTGACGGGGGTGGGAAAACAGTTTCCCCCATAATGATGACATCACAGGAGGCTGCTGACGGGAGGATGGCTTATAATAATGGCCAGAACGGAGCAAATGGAATGGCATCAACCACCTGGAAACCATATTTATGTATTTGATACCATTCCACTAATTCTGCTCCAGCCATTATCACAAGCCAATCCTCCCCAATTAAGGTGCCGCCAACCTCCTGTGCCTGACAACCATCCTGTCTTTTCAGGCCGTCTCCCTTGGAGAGTTGGTCACCCCTGATCTAATGGTAGTGATTACAATCAAACTGACTCTATCTTTATAGAATGGTGCGCCCTACTGGCCCATCTACCCTTCTGCAGAGGTAACTTTATACACCTCTATCCACCCGTCTGCCCCCCCTCTGACAACTTCCTTCCCTATTCCGAGCTCATTGGCCCAGCCTGCTCCTGCTGGGCCTTTTACTCTCTGGTAGCATGCCAGGTATTGGCATAACATGAGGAGTGGGATATCGCTCTCTCTCTCACACACAGCTGGCATCTCTAGGCTTCCTCTCCTCAACCTGCTAACTGTGCTGGGCTACTAGGATAGGATTAAGGCCTACAGGAGGTGTGTGTGTGTGTGTGCGTGCGAGCGTGCGTGCGTGCGTGCGTGTGTGTGTGCATGTGCGTGCATGTATGTCTGTCGGGCAGGTGTGCAGATGACCTGCTTCTCATATACTATATGCCAGGTTATGTGGTATTTGGGTTAGTTGATAAGGTTAGGTGCACACCCATGGGAGTTGGCAGAGTCTAGTTACTTGACTGTGCTTACACATGCGTTGGTGTGCTTGTATCTACTGCCGACCCAGACCAAATGTAAGCCTGTGTGTAGGTGTGTTAAAAGTTTAGGCAAGGTGTGCACCTAAATGAAGCTGACCAGAGACCTGAGACCTATTTTATTTATTTTTATTCACACACCATGTAGACTTTTGTTACATGACTATTAACAAGTAATTTGCCAGTAGGACAGATTCAAATCCTCAGCCCCTTATCCACATGAGATGCTAATATGAACACTGGTGTAAGAAACAGAAAATCTGAAATGCAAATGCTACAGAGTGTGTCTCATAACAAAATTCCCCACGTTGTCTTCACTATGGCTGGGAGCTTGGTGGAGGAGAACGGGAATACGGACGGGGGAGACAAAACCCCTGTCCTCCTCTCTCCCTTCCCTCTCTCTTTCCCTCTCTCCCTTTTAAGTTCAATCCCCTGGTCTCATCACGCAACTCCACCTGCAAATGGCCAGCGAGCATTCTCCCTCACGCCTCTGCCCCTAGCGGCCCCCCCACCCCCCACCCACTCTCCCTCTTGTGCAACCATGGCAACGTGCACCTGACCCCAGCGCTTCTACGGTTTCCGTTGGCGAGGCGAAGGTGCACTCAGCCTGGGAAATCAGCCTAATAAATAGCTTTATGCTAATGTAGCTGGCGAGCGGCGGGCGGAGCTACCAATCCTAATACACTTATTACATTTCTATCAGGCTCCAGAGACAGAGAGGGCTCTCGCCATCACCCTTTCTCTTGCGCTTTCTTTCTTTCTTTCGTTCTTCCTCGCTCACTTGTTTTGTTTCTTTCTCTTGCTTTCACTTTCCCCCTATGTCTTTTGCACTCTCTCTCTCTGCCCCTGGCTTTACCCTCTCTCTCTTTCTCTCTCTCCCTCATGCCAACAAGCATGCATGATCCTAGTAAATTGGGGTTTATTCTCTTGTGCACTAGGAATAATAGATACAGGGTCTATCCAGGATGACTGTGCTGGCCAGCTGGCCTCTCGCCACTTCCATCTATGCTCTCGCTTTGGCTCATGTTCCCTACAACAATCTCTCTCTCTCTTTCAACTATCTATTTTCTGTCTCTGTTGTATTCCTTTCTCTCTACTCCCTTGCCTTTTGTCCCCTCTCTTCCTTTGTCCTTTCTATCTTTCTTTCTTTCTTTCTTACCTGTCCCCATTCCCCTCTCTACTCAGCAATAATAAATGTAACACCCTCTTACTGTGAATCAGTGTTTCACAAATACTTTTTCCCTACTCCCTCCTCTTCCCCTTCAGTCCCCCCATCCATGTCTGTAGTGTGACTCACAGTGTAACTCTCCTGACTCTTTCTCCATCTGCTCTCCCCCTCCTCTTCCTCCAGCCCATATGCCACAGGTTCTCACTGCTTACCCACAACCAGAAAGCAGGCATGAGGAAGTAGCAGCAGTGGTGAAAGCCTAGCACTGCATACCTAATCAGTCGTAACACCCTGAGAGTCAGTACACTGAAGCCCAATCGTATCAGAGCAGCCAGGGGTTAAGACAAGGTATGAATACAGGTATTACGCCCCATTTCTTATCCCCAGGCTGGGAATAGAGTCTTTTTCTTATTGTCTTATTGAGTTGTATGTAATGAAGTAGAGTTTGAATCGAATCTCTTGTACATGCTGATCGTGTTCACATATATTTTTCTCCACATCTTTTTTCACAGCCAACTGTAACAATTTACCAGAGGCAAAGAGGAGGGATATATCCCTGAACTGAATCTGATGAATGTTTCACACCTCTCTTATTTACTAGCTACATCACAAATCATTACACCCGGGGATAGATTCAGTCTCAACTGGATTTGTGTCAGTCTGAGACCTAGACTATCTTAATATTGACAACATACTTACGGGGGTGTAACATACACTACATGACCAAAAGTAAGTGGACACCTGCTCGTCGAACATCTCATTCCAAAATCATGGGCATTAATATGAAGTTGGTCCCCCCTTTGCTGCTGGAAGGCTTTCCACTAGATATTGCTGCGGGGACTTGTTTCCATTCAGCCACAAGAGCATTAGCAAGGCTGGGCGATTAGGCCTGGATCGAAGTCGGCGTTCTAATTCATCCCGAAGGTGATGTGCAGGCCAGTCAAGTTATTCCACACCGACATCGACAAACCATTTCTGTGAGCACCTCGCTTTGTGCAAAGGGGCATTGTCGTGCTGAAACAAGAAAGGGCCTTCCCCAAACTGTTGCCACAAAGTTGGATGCACAGAATCATCTAAAATGTCATTGTATGCTGTAGCGTTTAGATTTGCCTTCACTGGAACGAAGGGGCCTAGCTCGAACCATGAAAAACAGCCCCAGACCATCATTCCTCCTCAAGCAAACTTTACAGTTGGTACTATTCATTCGGGCAGGTAGCGTTCTCCTGGCATCTGCCGAACACAGATTCGTCCGTCAGACTGCCAGATGGTGAAGCGTGATTCCTCACTCCAGATAACACATTTCTGCTGCTCCAGAGTCCAATGACGGTGAGCCTCACACCCGAGCCGATCCTTGCCATTGCACATGGTGATCTTAGGTTTGTTTGCGGCTGTTCGGCCATGGAAACATATTTCATGAAGCTCCCGGCGAACAGTTCTTGTGCTGATGTTCCTTCCAGAGGCAGTTTGGAACTCCGTAGTGAGTGTTGCAACCAACAAAAGTATTCAGTATTCAGACCCCTTGACTTTTTCCACATTTTCTTAGATTACAGCCTTATTCTAAAATGGATTAAATCCTTTTTTTCCCTCATCGATGTTCAAACAATATCCCATAATGACAAAACAAAGCAGGTTTTATACATTTTAGCTAATTGATAAAAAATTAAATATAGAAAAATCACATTTACATAAATACTCAGACCTTTAACTCAGTACTTAGTTTAAACCCCTTTGGTAGCGATTACAGCCTCAAGTCTTCTTGGGTATGACGCTGCAAGCTTGGCACACCTGTATTTGGGGAGTTTCTCCCATTCGTTTCAGCAGATCTTCTCAAGCTCTGCTAGTATGAATGGGGAGCGTTACTGCACATCTATTTTCAGGTCTCTCCAGAGGTGTTTGATCAGGTTCAAAAATGTCTTTTACTGATGAGTGGCTTCCAAACTTTGTCCATTTAAGAATTATGGAGGCTACTGTGTTATTGGGGACCTTCAGTGCTGCAGAAATGTTTTTGTACCCTTCCTCACATCTGTGCCTCGACACAATCCTGTGTCGTAGCTCTACGGAAATTCCTTCAACCACATGGCTGGGTTTTTGCTCTGACATACACTGTCAACTGTGGGACCTTATATAGACAGATATGTGCCTTTCCAAATCATGTCCAATTAATTGAATTTACCACAGGTGGACTCCAATAAAGTTGTAGAAACAGCTCAAGGATGATAAATGGAAACAGGATGCACCTGAGCTCAATATTGAGTCTCATAGCAAAGGGTCTGAATACTTACTTAAATGAGATATTTCTGTTTTTAATATTTTATACATTTGCTAACATTTCTAAACCTGTTTTCGCTTTGTAGTTATGGGGTATTGTGTGTAGATTGATGAGGATTTTTTTTTTATTTAATCAATTTTGGAATAAGGTTGTAACATAACAAAATGTGGAAAAAGTTAAGGGGTCTGAATACTTCCCGAAGGCACTGTGTATACAAAAGTGTTACTGTACATATGACACCTCTTGTCATGCCGCCATATTGCAAACCAACCACCGTACGTCATCCACTCATTACTGTTCATTAGTTATTTGATAATGTGCATAATTTTATTCTGTAAGAACAATGGCAATTAATGTTGAACCTTAATCAAAATGAAATGTTCCCCTCACAAATCTATTGCTATGTTAATCATATCAGCATTTAAATAACTGACACAGATATTTCCAAAAAGTTACAGAATGTCTTTAATGTAGTGAGCTAATGAGTTGCCCTGCTGAGAGAGAGAGTGTGTGTGTGTGTGTGCGTGTGTGTAAGAGAAAGAGAAAGAGAAAGAGAAAGAGAAAGAGAAAGAGAAAGATATGTGTAGAGGGTTGTGGGCATGATACTGACAGTACTGCTCTGTAATGACTTAATTAGTGGCGCGCTGGAGTGTGGCGCGCTGGAGTGATTTATCATGTCCACACATCCCCTTCCTCCCTTCTCACACACACACACACACACACACACACACACACACACACACACACACACACACACACACACACACACACACACACACACACACACATATACACATACACATACACACTACACAAACCAACCAGCCATTAACAGTGCAGGCTAATGAATCAATAGCCGCATGCACCCACAGCAGCACGACGGACACACTAGAGTGGAGACAGTGATCATATGCAGTCCATAATAACGCTGAACAAATCATGTCACAGATGGGCCATAACACAAAATACCAAACACAGGCTGATATCTTCACTGGAATTGTCTCTGAAAGATGAAGCCTTCCCATTTCAATTCTACATCAACATAATTCAAGCACTGTACAAAACGTGTTATGCTGATTTGTTATGAATTTCAACATATGGTGTGGTTTTGCGTATGAGTTAGTTTGAACAAGCCTGCATGACCAATTCTGTTGACATTGTGGGTGCTTTTTCTCAAGCGTGGAATTCCAAAGATAATCGGCGGCAATATTGTGGTGCGAAATACAAATAGGTAACTTGGCGTGCCTGAATATGGAAGTGTTGACGTGTATTTGAATGTAAATGTCCGAATGTGTGATGGTCTTTGAGTATGGCTGTATGCATTGGTGTGTGAAAGTATTGGCCTGTGTGTACCCATGCACATAATGTCAGGCAATGCACATGTGTTGAAGCTGCACAGTGTACACTGTTCTGATGCTGCGGACACAAGCCCACATCCACTGGGGGATTTCACTCATTGGAATAACAATAGTGTGGGCAGATGTCACAGACAAAAGACTGGGCTCATTTTCAAAGCCCTGCGGTGTGCTTTATGACCTAACTGCCACGGGTGGCGAGGTTTGGGGGAGGCTTGGTGGAGATGGGGGGGGGGGGGAGGGTGAGTCATTGACTTGTCACAGAATGGGAAATAAATGAACCTCGTGTTCTGTGTTTTAGGTGCTAGGGGGGGTTGGGGGGCACCCCCCTCTGGTGACCTTTGCGTCATCAGCACACTTAACCACCTCACTTTCATTGAATTCCTGCTTGTTGGGGAGCTCCCACGTGGATACTGGGACAATAATGTCCCAATAGGCCAGACCAGAGGCACATAAAAGTAACCCTGGTTACTTTTTACATATCTTTGAATTTAAGACTAAAGGCTAGTGTTAAACCAAACTGTAGGTTTTACGACAGCAGAGGATATTTGTAGGGGATAGTGATAGATTGTGATCATGTATGAGAGAAAGGAGAGAGAAGAGGGAGGGAGGAAAAGAGAGAAGGTGTTCATCTCAATCTATAGTATTGATGAAATTATTGACAGGAGCTCAAAAACTTCAGCAAGACAAAGAGCATGACACAGTCACCGTCTGCTTCACACACACACACACACACACACACACACACACACACACACACACACACACACACACACACACACACACACACACACACATCCACACACACACACACACACCAGTCCCTTCATTCCTTTTCAACCCAACACATTCTGTCAAATCCCAATGATTCACATCCCAATAGCAAACAATATCACACCACACAAACCATTTCCTTCCCCCTGTGTGTGTAACATCACACACAGTCCTCTTAAATAGCCACCTAACACGCCGATTGGCACGTGTGTTTTCTGTTGCTCATCCTGACCAATTCTGCGTTTGGTAAATGATATCTGCCCTTTCACTTCCTCAAAATCCCCAGAATGAATCTAAGATAACGCAATCAATTTTGACGTTTTTGCAGAGGATGTTTTAGTTGCGCAATTTAACATCTAACTTTGGTGCAGTATTTCTCAAGATAAAAAATCTGCTACGTGTTGTCTTATGTAAACAAAGTCGGGCTGCTGGGCAGGTCTGCCTCACTGTCTGTTATTGGATAGAGAGCAATCACTGCAGCTGTTCACCCCATGTTAGTGGGCAAATGGACATTGTCAAATCAAAACCCAACCTTAATTTACCTGTTGTGCCACAAAGTGATGTTCCAAACTCCGTTTTAGACGAGACTGACATTATGACCAAAATGATCCTATTTGCACATTGTAGTCCATTTTGACACTAGAATAACATTCTGACTCATATAGATGCCACATAGGCCGTTTTCAAATGGATTTGTTGCTTTTTAAATGCAGTTGCTCGAGGATGGAGTAGCGCTTCCTTCCTGACAATTACTATGGCAGCACCGATACACCTCCCTGATACGCAGTCTCCACTACATCACTTTTCAATCTAGACTCCGTCCCTATGGGCCCCGTCAAAAGTAGTGCACAACATAGGGAATCAGGTAACATTTAGGACTCCTCCTAACCCCCCAAAAACCCTCTGCGTAATTGAGGAAGTTGGCAAAACGTGCGTTGCATATGCATAGCTATCCCGCTCCTGTCGCCCAAGTCCCATCTCATTTCGCACGGCGCTAGCTCGCTACCCCTTAGCTCACATCACCTTCACACATGCAGATGCAGATCGCATCAGCGGAGATGCCTCATTTCCATTCCTGTTAGGTTATGTACATAATTCTGCATATCATCACAGGTGGGGCGTGGGTGGGGATTAAGACCCCGGGATTAGCTTGTCACGGTTAGTGGCACGGCGGCGGCGAGCATGTGCTCGTGGAGGCAGATGAGGAGGCTCACCCACCCTCAGATAGAGAAAAGTTCTGCATCTCAAATTACACCCTATTCCTTATATAGTGCACTACTTTTGTAGTAAAAAGTTGTGCACTACAAAGGGAATAGGGTGCCATTTGGAATGCAGCCAGGGGTGATATGACATTCATTTTCCAGCTTCTCGGACAAATGGCTCTATGGCCACAATGTTATTCATAGCCTGCCCAGTTTGAGGAGATTGACGCTGTGGAAGAGATCTTGAGATAATGCGAAGACAGGCTGAAGGTAATGGAGAAAGACAGAGAGGGAGGGAAGGAGGAGAGGAGGAGATGGAGAGAGGGAGATAACAAGGGAGGGAAGAGATGGAGATAGTGAGACATGAAGGGGAGTGATAGTGATGGCAGTAGGAAGCGCGAGGAGGAAGATAAAGTGTGTCCTCAAACACCTGCTTTCTGCCCAACCTCAGGGTCCCATGATATTACACAGAGTAGACATTAGACAACCTTGCTGACTGTGGTGATAGTAGCACATATCAAATAAATGGTAATGCCCTTCTCTGTCAGGCATGGAGACAAGAGGATGAATGAAAATAAGCAACAGGTTATCTCCAACAGAACCACTGTCACAGCCTCTGTGTTAAGATCCTATGTCACCATGCTGTCTGAATGGATTGATAAGACAGTAGTTATGTAGCCTACTGTATGACAGCACTTGGTTAGATCTGGATGCCACAAATATTGATTTGAAATAATTGGAGGAAATTCTGTGGCTATTGAATCTGTCTGGCTCTAGAGATGACAATGCTGTGATATGCACTTGCTGAAACTGACTATGGAACATCAGATGATATTTCCTCAGCTTAACCATAGAATAGGTCTCCATTGAAAAGGCACAGGGGGAAATCAAGAGCTGTTGGTGTAGGGGTCTTGCCAGTCTAGGTGGCCAGCAGCCATTTCCTCTTTCTATTAATCAGTCATTCTCTTTATATCACACTACAAAGTCCCATAGTCTAACCTCAGGACTGGCAACAGTAGACTGGAAAAGGTCAGATTTAATGATGGTGGCCACAGTTTATCTGGCGCACACTGTCTATGAAAAGTGCATGTGTGTGTGCCACTGTTACGCACATCCCCCTGATGGCAGGCTTTGGGAGAGTGGGGAGATGAGGCAAGGAGAAGGGGAGGACACCTGGCGCTCCCAGTCCGTGGCTGCAGTATGAATAAACATGCTTAGCTTCGGAAAAGCTCTCCAGCATTCCATTAATAATGCATTCCTGACCACCCATTCCCAGTGAATTTATGTGGAATACTGGAGAGGGGATGTGCCAGTGGGGTGCCACTACTGCACTAACAGCCTTTCACTGTGCGTCTCTCTTCTTCAGACTCCCTGTCATTCTCTCTGTCTCTTACTAGTTGTGCATCTGTTCATGTAGTCCACAATTTTGAATCTGATTCACAAGTTTAAGGACCAGACATGAAATGGGTTTAGAATACTTATTAAGGAAACAGAATGGATGTGAGGTTAGGATTCAGTGGGGAAATGAGAATAGGCTGAACGAAGCCAAGGGATGCAGATGAAGGATCCGGAGGGGTTGATTCTAAAGGGTTTGGCTTGGAGTCTCAGGTAGACATCAACACCAGGCCTTGGTAGTTAGGCTGCTGTGGTGAAGGCAATTCCACCCCAGAAGAACCTTGAAGAAACCTAAATAAAATGAGACCGAAGGTGTCACCGGGGAGGAGGAGTGATATGACACAAATACCAGGGAGAAATAACTGTTCAGCCAGGTTTAAGTAGGGTGGTAGTGTTGATTGAGGAGAGTGAGAACAGGTGTTGAGGCTGATTAGCAGTTAGTAGCAGCTGGAGCTTGTTTAAGGAGTTACGGTCCATGCAACTAGTTAAGTGTTGCAAACAGTAGTTGAGGCTGATTGGCAATGGTTAGCAGCTGGTGCTTGTTGAGTTGCAAGAGAGCTGCGTTCAAGGCAGCTTGATTTGATTTATATGACGACAGCTAGTCTAAGTGTTACATTCAAGTATGGTCCTTTCTCCTGAATATTTGTTCATTCTTAACACCATTATGGACCCAAACATTAAGACAGTTTCTGCTGCTCTCCTCTCTCTTCTCCTCCCTTTCTCCCTCTCAGACCTGGGCTAAAGCCAGGTACAGGTGGGGGTTAAACTGTGACAGTGTAGCACAATTTATACACCCTGCCAGATTGACAGTGATATTTCACACCTCGTACCCGGCAGACACCACAGGGAGCTATGGGAAAGGAAGTGTGTGTACCCACTCAGCGCTCCTCCTGCAGGACACAAATCACAATCGTGCCACGCTGATTGCTCTCCCCGGTAGTGTCAGGGCACAGCAGTTTCGGTTCCAACTATCATGTTTTAAACTCAGTGTTCCCTTTCAGTCGGTCACTCAGTATAATATAATATGGGGAGTCAACGACCAATCCTATTCTCCAGAAGCAAACTGAAATCACATCCAACAGGCCATAATACCGGGGCTCGCATCCATTTCCTCAATTCTTCGCTCTTCAGCCCGCCCGAAGGAAGAACGTGTCACACAATTTGTAAACGTTTCAAGCACACGAAGGCTACGAGAACCGGCTCTGACTTAGGTGTCTGTTAGTGGGGAGAGATTACTCGTCCCCATAGATGTTGTGGCTTTTGGGTCTTGGAATTGCTCTATTGCTCTGCTTGTGGAGTTAGTGCTTCCTTGCTCGGGTAGGATTTGTGTTAGCTAAAAAAAGCCAATATTTTCTGCTTTGCTTGTGTAGTCAGTCGGTGCTTCCTTTTTGAGTAAGATGTCCAGTGGTAAGAGTTAGTTCAAAAAGGCTAACCAGACATGTTTTAACCTCCGACTGTTACCCAGGGCATGTGGTTTCACAATAAAAAATGAAAGACTGACGAGTGCTGTCCTGTTGCCTGGGGTGGAAACGCTCAGGAGACCTGGGCTGGGTTCAACTTCCATTGGGAGTCGTGCTGACTTTGTGAGGAAGATTGGTGGTCGGAATTGAGGCTCATTCCGGTTTCTCTGGCAGTGTTCAGAGTCTGGATTCCGGGGATGATATAATAACCCTGATTGACTCTGGAGGTCTTTCAGAGTGTGAATTGGATGACATCAGTCCGGAGAAGCCTGAAACCCCCGGCTTTGGATTCGACGGGGAGAGTGAACAATTTGTGTTGAATGTGCCTTTGATGGCGTTTTTTGATGGCTCCCCCACAGCGGAGTTCCTCCAGGTTTGGAGGAAGGTATTTACCTCCTGTTCCTGCAGAGGTGCTTCCGAATAAACAATGTCGGTTCTCTGGATTCCTGAGAGGGTCCGGCGGATGTATATGGATGAGCCAGTTTTGCCAACAAGGTTGTTTGGCTAGGGGCCCTCCTCCCCAACAATTTACTGTGGCAACAGTGCTCCCAAGTGGCTCGGTCAATTGGGGCAAGTACCTGGTTTGTCAAGGTCCCTGAACCCCGTGTGGAACGGGTATCAGAGCGCACAGTTTCCTCCACACGGTTGTCAAGAGTGGTGGATATGATAGTTTGTGTTTATGTATTGTTATGTAGGCTACGTGTACCTTTACTAAAAAATAGACATTGATGTAGTTCTATCCGTGAGCTGTTCTTGTCTATAAAATGTTATGTTTTGTGTGGACCCCAAGAAGAGTAGCTGCTGCTTTTGCAACAGCTATTGTGAATCCTAATAAATCCCCCCCAAAAATACAAAAAAGCGTGACAAATAAATATATATATCCAGTCTTCAGGGTGGCACACTGCCCCTTCAGGAAATCATGTATGGGAGTCTGGTAGCATGCTCAGTCCAGTGGCAGGCATGCACAGTTTCACCATGGGTGATGAGGACGGTGATGAGGTGGCCCAGGTGGTCCCCGTGTCAGAAGTACAGAGTGGTTGGTACAACTGGTACTTCGTAGCTCCCAAGAGTGATGGCACGTTGCATCCCATCCTGGACACCTCAAGTATGCAAGTACAAAATGCTCATAGTTCTTCGGCTATTGCAGTCGGTTCGTCTCTGCGATTGGTTCACGTCCATACGATACGATATACTTCATTGTCCATTTACATGGAAATTCATTCTGTGACGTCAGCATACAAATACACAAACACAACACAATATATTACATGCAGTATAGAAAACTGGAAAGTTGGTACACAAGTCACACATTTACATTTCCACATATTCAAAGTCTCTGAGGCCTACTGTTCGACCGTGCCTTGGGCACTATGTCCCACTGTTCAGAAGCCCGATGGCTGATGGAATGAAACTTTCCCTGCTCCTATTCTTACTGAACTGCGAGACCCTTAATCTCCTTCCGAAGAGCAGCAGCTCAAAACATTGGGCAAGATTGTGCGTGGGGTCCTCTATGATGCATTTGGCCCTGTCCCTTGCTCATTTATTATACAGGCCCTGAAGCCTCCTGCACTGCAGCCCGCAGAGCTTGGATCCCAGGTTCACAGTCCGCCTGAGGATACCCTTATTAGCCACTGACAGCCCACCAGATCAGGCCAGGAAACAGAAAGTCAGCACACTCTATATGACAGGTGTAGTAGTTGGAGAGAATCCAGTTTTTTGCATTCAGTTGTCTCAGTCTGTGCAGTGGGTACAGTCATAGTTGGCATTTTTATTGATATTCTGAGTGTTGGCGTTAAAAGAGAGTGTGCTGTCCATGATGGTTCCCAGGTGCTTAAAATCTAACGTTATGGCGACTACTGTTCCCTGAACGAGAGAAATGAGGTACAACATATTATGGTGAGTCGCACTCTCGTGACTTCGGTTTAAGGATCTACAATTACGCCTGACAAAGCCAATGTAATCCGCTCCTCCCTGGAAGGCCTGCCTTGGAAGATAACAGGTGGAGGTCACCAACACGTTTCTTCAAGGCCAAAGCCATGAGCAGGGAGGTTTTGTAGGAGAGGATCTTCAGTTTCTCCAAAACCAGTGGCAAGTTCCATGTGGACTCAAATAGGTTTAAGACGACGTACAACTTTCAGGAACCGAACCACCAGGGGTAAGCCCCCAGTGAGGGTCCGTCAATTCCCAGATGACGCACTGAGATAACGGCCATGCACACTTTTAAAAGTGGAAAATGCTTGAAAAGCTCCTGTAAAAACATAGGGATGTCCCTCACAGAGCACTGAAAAGGAACAAGTATTTTATCACCAGAACTCAAATGCTTTCCATTTACAAGCATACAGCCCTCTTGTGGACTAAATGGTAGCTATAACATTTGGAGGTAAACCTCAAGCCATCGGATCAGCCTTCTTAGGGGCCAGGCCCATAGGAACCATATCTCAGTCCTCGCTTGCCAAACCTACCCAAGAGCCTGGGACAACAGGTCCCTGTGCAAAGGGAGTTGCAAACCAAGGCTGCCTGTGCCAACAGGGAAGCCACAAGAATCAATGGTAAGCCATCCCAGCGCATCCTCTCCAAGGTGGGTTGAACCAGAACCACTGGCGGAAACGCGTAGAGGGTCCGAGGCCAATGGAGCACCAGAGCGTCCATTCCCAATGGGGCACTTGGGTTCCTCATCGAGAAAAATAGATGACACTACATGTTTTCTTGCAGTGCATAAAGATCTAGGTCGGCCCTGACAAAAATGTCCCATAGCTGGGAGACCACCCAGGGGCGAAAGCAAGTGCACACTTCTCTCCAGTAATAGGGAGCGAGCCATGGTTAGGATGAATAGAGACAGAGTCTCTCTCCATCTATTGATGCATGCCACCACTGACATAATGTCGTTCTGACCAGCACAAGCCGGCCCGACAAAAACAGGAGGAAGTGCCTGAACGCCAAATACACCGTCAGGAGCTCCGGGTAATTGACATGCAGTACGCTCTGCACCAGTGTCTATACCCCCCGAATCGAGTTGCCGTCGTACAGCGCACCCCACCCTCAGGGTGATGCTCATGTCATGATCACCTTGTGGAATACAACTCAGTTAATGGGAGCACCCTGACAATAGCAGAGGCTCCCACCACTGGGCCATAGCCCGAAGGCCTGACAAGGACCCCCGAAGCGACCGGCTTAGGCTGGGAGATGTGTCCAGGTGAGTGGCTAGCACTCAGCTCTGGAAGGCATGCATTAACAACAGCCCCACAGGAACGACTTCCATCACAGAAACCATCATCATCCCCAGTAGGCGTAGGCACTGGCAAAAACGCACTGTGTGACCTAGACAAAATTTGGCTAAGCAGAGCGGAACCCAGATACCCTACGTATAAACTTGTGATGCATGAGTGAGTCTAGCTCGAGACCTAGAAACGGAAAGCGCTGAGATGTAGTATGAAATTTAGAGACTGAATTTGGGTCTGTAGCATGGATGTGTGTAACACTGCTTGCCTCCTAGACTCCATGGGCAGCCACCACATACCCCACTCCCAGGCAGACAAGACATTTCCTCCATTCACCCAATCCATCTCTGCTACCTGCACCTTAGAAAGTCACCATCGGTAATTCTAATCTTCCTCAAGACGCTACACGTTTTTCCAGGGAGTTTGTATGCAGTACATGGAAATGCGCACATGGACTGGTTCGAGTGAAGCCCCTTGAGCTTGCTCCAAGCCGAGACAGACTACACATACGGTAGATCATGAGTATCTTTCCAAGAAATGCTGTAACCATATGACTGGGGGCATGATCTCTACCTGAACCCAGATTAGCCATCATTATTTTGGTCATCTTCATAGCCATCGTACCTCATTGCACCGTTAAATTGAAGAATAACTGATTGTTCGTGATTAGCACACAATGTACAGGGTGTGAGCACAATCTACCACTATGGGAAAGTTTAGTTGGTGCAATGTTCCTGTTCATACCTAGGTGATGAATGGAATAACTGAAGGAATGAATCTGAGCCACACGCTTATAACCTTTGGAAGGCGGTGCTTCCAGCGAGGTGTGGATTTCATTGGCCTTGTCGGGCGTGATTGTAGATCCTTCAACTGAAGTCACGAGTGTGTGACTCCTCATAATATCTCGTACTGAAGTTGACTGACTGAAAGGGAGCTCCCCACTCTCTCTAGTGTACCTCTCACCACCCAGGACTAGGTGGCTCACTGGGTCTTGGAAACTCTCAGGTTATTGGTGTATATGGAGAATAGCTCTGGAGAGATGACAGTTCCTTGGGGAGAACCGGTAGATGTACACAGAGGAAGGGTGCAGGAAGTCCAGCGCTCACAAGGTAATGTTGGGGTCCACCTGTACTGTAGGTGGGAGAGTTTGTCACAGAGAAGGTGAGGCTGCATGCAGCTAAAAGCAGAGGAGAAGTCCAGGAAAAGGATGCACACAATAGGAGTGAGGCCTCTCCAGGTGTGTCAGGGCACTGTGCAACACCATCAAGACTGTATCCTCCACTGATCTGTTATTCCTGTATGCCAACTACATGGGATCAAAGGCTCCATTCACATGAGACGTGTGAGTATCAAGTGCTTAAGGCACTTCACAATGACTGACGTCAATGGACTATGGTCACTCCGCTCCGCTGGATTCTTCTTCATTGGAACTGATTGCATCTTCTTGACTTGCCCGTTGAGGGTTGCCAGACCCTGCCAGGACTGCCTGCAATTCTCTGTGTGGAACATGGTTTCCACTTTATTTTTGTAGTTGTCCTTAGCCTGGGCTATTTGTTGTTTTACTGTCCTCTGCAGTGTTTTCACATCCTATTGGTTGCCAGTAGAAAAGGCTGTCTGTTTCATCTTAATTGTCTGTTTAAGCTCTGCAGTAATCAACGGCTTGTTATTTGGATAGCATTTCACCGTCTTTGTGGGGACTAACATGCCCTCACGGACATAGATATTATGCAGTCACCCATAATACTGACTCCTGAAGGGTATGGTCCATTATACAACATGTCCCAGTTTGTACAGGATAAACAGCCTCGTAAGCTTTCTATAGCTTCCTCTTACCATATCTGGACTGCCCTTTCCTTCATATTTTCCTGTTTGTATGTTGGCAGTAATTGAATTATATAGTGGTTTGATGTGCTCACTTGGGGCTTCTGCAGTGACTTGTATGCCCCTTTAATATTACCATAACACAAATCCAATGTATTATCTCCTCTTGTGCTACAAGTAACATATTGCTCATAGTTTGGCAGGAAAACATGAAGTGAGCAGGAGTTAAAATCACTGAGTATGATTTTGGGTGCATCAGGGGACATGTCTTCCAGCGTGTTGACACATTGGCAGATGGTTTGAACAGCAGTTGGAGTATCTGCTGTGGTTGGTACATAAACAGCTGTCATAAGCACTTGTCCAAATTCCCTTGGGAGATAGAGAGGGTGCAGTGAGAAGCAGAAATAATTCAACATCTTATGCGCAGACAGTGCTCTTGATGTTAATGGAAGAGCTAATCAATTTTGTGCCTTATTGATCTCACGTTGGCCAAAATTATGGTGGGGGATTGTTCTTACGATTTTTAAGTTTCCTTCACAATCCTCCTCTCTTGTCTCCTTTCCTTAGTCTTCCTTTTTGCCATTTCCATTGTATATTCCATTTGGTATTAATCTCCTGCGGCAATGCGCTTACAGTATGTCATAGTTTTTTCCACCGGTGCATGATGATTTGATCTCAACAAGTTTGTCTCTGGTGTACCTGATACTCCATCTATGTATTCCACCTGTGTCTCCAAACCAGATTCAGGCTTGCAATCAAAACAAAAGCCAATTGTAAATCCATCTTATGTGCCCTTAGTTCATCTCACTATTCCAAGTTTTCAAACATTCAAGGATACGTATTTTCATATGCTTAACATCCTCCCCATCTCCATATTGCTCTGTAGCTTAAACAAAAAACAAACACAGCAGTCTGTCACAGTTTGCCAATTGAGCAGTGCCCCCTTTCATAGATCTGAAAGATACGTATTTTCATATGCTTAACATCCTCCCTATTTCCATATTGCCCTGTACCTTTTTTATGGTGGTTGAGGGGATCAGCGTACTGGCCAATCTGGACGATTGGTCGTAGAGGAGTCAAGGGAACAGTTGGAGCTCCACACTGCCACGCTGGTTTCCCATATTCAGTCCCTGGCATAGTGAATCACAAAAAAAGTTGTTTCACTCTGGCTCAGGGCATTCCGTTTCTGGGTCTCATTCTGAATCATGCGTTTTTGTCCCAACAGAGGACGGATTGAGGAAATGGATGCGAGCTTCCGAGGGTGGGCTCGTCATCCATTGGCCCGTTGGATTGTTCGTTGACTCTGCATATTATGTTATACCTCATTCCCTCCTTAAGGGAACAGTAGTTAAATTCATAACTGTACATTTTCTATAGCTGTAAATGAAACCCGTCGAGTTAAAACAAAACAAGAAAGGTACAAACAGGTACAATACACCTTCTTTTTCTGTCATGACTATTTAAGGATAAAAATACATTGGACACAGTCAGAGCTTTCACACTCTGGATTTGCATATTGAGACATAATTGGCACACACACACACACAAATAAACACACACGCGCACACACACACACACACACACACACACACACACACACACACACACACACACACACACACACACACAGGTGAACATGTTGAATGAATGACCTGGCTAGATATGGCTAGGTGAAAAGACTGAAGGGGAGCCCACTTGACCTGAATGAGCAGACAAATGGCCATATTAGCACAGAGACTTGTACAGACACACAAACACATCCCTAATCAGAGCACAGGGATTGAAACTCCCACAGAGCCAGGGTTTTAACACTTAAAATAATTTCCTCCACACTATAGGGTTCTATAGGATCCATTCACTATCAACCTGAGGACATCTCTGAACAGGAAGTATTAACACTAGTTAGATCACGTAAGCATAGGAGTCCCAAAGAGACAAGTTTTGCTGTTAGCTGTAATTATTTTGTGTGCATTCAATGCAGTCAGTGAGCAACTGAGTAATGAGGGATTATATGAACTATACAGACTGACATGTGCGCACACACACCAGGTGAATAGAAAAAAAAGAAATACGAATAATTCAGGACACATTTAGATGTGACAAGGCAATGAGACATTAGCAGACATTCAGAGACATGACTTATAATAATTTTTCTGACTTTTTAAGTTTCACAAGTTGGAGGGATTTATAGAATTGAAGCAGTTCAATAACAAAAAAATACAAAACAAGGAATTTTCCCTCCCCATTTACATTTGTGAATATAATATTTAGCCGGGAGAATAATCATGTTTCTAAAATAGTTCTGGATGGATAAGGATAAGCATAATACCATTTAACCTCATCAAAGGTAAACATAGGTCATTTTTGAAATGTTTTACACAACCATTTATGAATTTCAAGTCATAGTTTACTAGAATGCCGGCATGAAAAAATAAATTCTTTATGGACTCTAAATCAGAGGAGCAAAAAACACAAGGCGTTTTGTCAAAATTGCACCTTTTTTGCAAAAAATCATTAACAGAGGAGATGGAAGAAAATATTTTTACATTTGTTTCTTTAACTTAGTCGACCCACTACTTTTTCGAACATTCTGTTAAAAATCGCGCAACATTTCAGCGTCCTGCTACTCATGCCAGGAATATAGTATATGCATATGATTAGTATGTGTGGATAGAAAACACTCTGAAGTTTCTAAAACTGGTTAAATAATGTCTGTGACTATAACAGAACGTGAACAGCAAGCGAAATCCCAAGAAAAACCTGGTCACAAAAACCACAGAAAAGTATTAATCCGCCAGTCTCTGAATTGTTTATTGCAAGCAAAAATATATAGCTGGGAGCTTGCAGTTCCTACAACTTCCACACGGTCGCCAAAAACGTCATTTTCATTGACAAAAATCCTTTGTGTAATGACAAATAGATCCTTCATTTCGTCCAGCATACAGGAATCGATTTTTGGAAAGAGACAAAGGACAACGTTTTCTTGAGTAGCTGCTATTGAATACAGATCGCCCAGTGATCAATTTGATCGATTATTAACGTTTACAAATACCTAAATTTGGGTTACAAAAGTAGGTTGAAGTGTTTTGTCAAAGAATATAGGCAACTTATATAATTTTAAAAAATGACGTTGCGTTTTGGAAGGGAGCTTTTTTCCTGAACCAGACAGGCTATACAAATGGATATTTTGGGCATGCATGGACGGATTTAATCGGGAAAAAGACCCAATTGTGATGTTTATGGAACATGTAGGAGGGCCAACAAAGAATATCATCAAAGGTAATGAATGTTTTATATTTTATTTCTGCGTTTTGTGTAGCGCCGGCTACGCTAATTATTTTGTTTACGTCCCCTTCAGGTATATTGGGGTGTTGCATGCTATCAGATAATAGCTTCTCATGCTTTCGCCGAAAAGCATTTTAAAAATCTGACTTGTTGGCTAGATTCACAACGAGTGTAGCTTTTATTCAATACCCTGCATGTGTGATTTAATGAACGTTTGAGTTTTAACGAGTACATTTAGCATTTAGCGTAGCGCATTTGCATTTCCAGGTGTCTAGATGAGACGTCTGCGTCTCAGGTGGGAGCAAGAGGTTAACTTTTGGGATAACTACACATTTAAGGTAAAAGGTAGTAGCTTTTGACCAAAGCATGAGTTGGTCACTTCCAACGCAAAATATTGAATTATAATCACCATTTTTTTTCATTAACTGCCAATCATATCCACTTATTGTTGCACGTTTTGTCCAAAACGTTCAAGTCATTAATTTGCAAACTTGGAAACGTGGGAACAACCTCATAATATAACAAAATGTTCTTAATAAGTCCAAGTAATGGAAGTGGAATTGTTTTGCAAACCTTAATATATTCTCTCTGAGATAGATACAATTTCAATAATCTCAAAAGTACCCACTAACAACTCAAAATCAATAGCCTGTAAACCTCTATGTTCATAGTATTTCAATAATTGAGATTTTCGAATATAATGAGATTTATTCCTCCAAATAAATCTAAATATAACAGAATTTACTTTGTTGATGTTATTATAAGGAAATTCTAGATAAACTATCAGTCTTGGTCAAAATAATATGACCCAAAATTGACATATCACATTGCAGCAATTAATTAAAGAGACTCTTATGGAATTAATTATACTATCAATGTGTAAATATTCTCTATCAATCAGAATTTTTTTTTATTTGAACAATTCCTAAATATTTAAACAGGTATGGAGACCATGTTCACGAAGTAACAGCAATGAATTGGCATAAGATCACATTTGTTAAGATTGAGAGTCAATCCAGAGGCCTTAGAATGTTTCTTGATACTGTCAATAGCCAAGGAAATAGCCAAACTATCCTTTAGGAAATGGTCATTATCATCTGCAAATTGACTGATATTTATATATTTACCAAAAGTACATATCCCTTTTATTTGTTAAGAAATTAGGCTAATAAATCTGTGATTAAAATAAATAAAAGAGGCGAGATTGAACAACCTTGTCTAATTCCTCTACTAATAGAGAAATGAGGGGATGTTTTGATAAATTCTCCCTAAAACCAAAAGTAGAGATAGTTCTAGTAAAACTGTTGTGCTCTAAGGTGTCAAATGCCTTAAAAAAACAAAAATCTAAAAACAATGTAAAGCCATTTTCTTCTATGCAATCACTGTAATCTAAAATACCTATTACCAATTGTATATGGTTATGAATATTCCTTCCTTTAATGAAGACTGATTGTGTTTCATTGATATCATCAAGGACTTTTTTCAGCCTATTAGCATAGAAATGGGCTAATAACTTATAGTCATTTGCCAACAATGTGATTTGTCTCCAATTGACTAAATAAAGAGAGTCCTTCTTTGGTTTGGGTATAAGAACTATTAGTCCCTGTTTCAAAGAATGAGGTAAGATAGTGTTAGCAATAACCTCTTTGTAGACCAAAAGCAATAATTCTCTAATATCAGGCCAAAAATGTTGATAGAACTCAGGAGTCAGGTCATCCGGTCAAGGGGATTTACTTCATGGCTTGATCCAACTTTCTTCTATAGACTTAACAGAGTTACAAACTGACTCAAAAAAGTACTATAGGAAGAGTATACTTCCTTATTAATCACTTCAAGATCATCAGACATAGTATCATTAACATAAATTGATGAAATACTATTCCTAGTCTGCCTTCTTTTCTCCAAATTAAAGAAATAAGATGTGTTTTTTTCACCTTTCTCAATCCATTTGGTCTTTGAGAGGTCGAAGGCACCCTGTGCCTTATTGTTGTATATGTCGTCCAGTTCACATTGGCATTTTGCAAGTTCAGCTTTTTCATCATCATTTAAATCAAGTTTATTTCTCATCCTGTTAAAATCAACAATAATATCCATCTGTTTGGAGAATATTTTTTGAGCTAGCATTCTACCAGTACTGATGGCAAGACAGCGCATTATGAATTTAATCATTTCCCATTTGCTAGTAGAAGAAAGAGCAGATTCGAGACAGGTCTCTCTGATAAGATTTTGAAACTGTAAACAAAAACATTTTTTTTAAAGAAAAGAGTAACATTTCTTGTATGATTTTAGAAACATCTTGTCGTTATCTAGACAAAAATAAAGAAGGATGGAACAATGGTCTGTCAGACGAGCTGAGGAAATACTACATTCACTGACATGATTCAGAAGATTGGAAGACACCAACCAATAATCAATTCTAGATTTGAATTGTCGGTCACTCGTTGTAGGTTTAAACCAAGAGAAATGTTTTTAAGTTGGATTCTGAGAACGCCCGATATCGTAAAGTTTAAAGTTGGAGAGGAAATTAAGAATTACGTTATTAAAACGATGGCCTGAATGACGGGTGGGATACCTCTCGATCCAGTCACCAGGAGCAACATTATAATCACCTCCAACAATAATGTTATCTGTTGAATATCTGGTTTTAAACTCATAGATGTTAGAAGAAGATTGTTTCTTGTTTCATAAATATTTCCCAATATGTAATGTGACTTTTTATACTCATAAACAACAGTCATCCAGTGACCCTCATCATCATATTTGCTTTCTGAAACTGTACCTGAAAAACATCTGAAAAGTTTTGCCACACCAGCAGAATGAGATGAGCCATGGCTAAAAATGATATTGTCACCCCATTGTGAAGTCCAAATTGTAATTAAACATCTTAGGAATGTGTCTCTTGAAATAACAAAACAATTGGACTTCAATGAATCTTTACAAAAAATAAAAACAGCCTTACGTTTTATATTGTTGCATAAAGCCCTGGTGTTCAAGGATAAAAAGGAAAGCAGAATGTTGAATGAGAAGAATATCAGAGAAAATAAATGTTGTCTACAATAAATAAACGAATAGGTTGTGGAATAACAACACATCTTATATTAATAGTTTACATATTAAATTGAACTCTAAATCTTAAAATAAATAAATACAGCTCTGAAGGCTAATCAAGTCATATGAAAAAAGACGTGGAGATTTACTTACATAATATAGATCTTGAAACAAAACAAAATGAATATAACCTGAATGATAGCAGGCCAACTCGTAGAAGAGCACCAATCAGTCAGTGACTTAGCCCCACTCTGCGACCATGACAGCAAGCCCCTCGCGAAAGAAGGCTTTTATTTCCCTGCGTCTTGCCTTATCAACCTATGGCCATAGCTTTGCACGGGCATCCCTGTTGTGCTTGCTCAAATCTTCTGCAAAGCAAATGCTTTTCTCCCTGCAGATCGGAGCCAGCTTCGCAGCTCTCCACACCTCATCTCTCACAATCCTCAACACAAACTGCATGATGACCTGTCTGTGTCTGTTCATCTCCTTTCTCTTGTCCCCAAGACAGTGTACAACAACTACTGTGATGTTCAGAGTGAGCAGGGGGATATGGAACAATCTTCCCAATAATGTCGATCACAATATTTCTGATAATCTCACCATCATTTTCAGGCAGCCCGTTCAGTCTCAGCACCCGTCGGCACTCATTATCTTTTGTCAGGGCATCAACTTTCTTTTTCAATAGTTTCACATCAGTTTTGGAAACGTTTGCAATCGAGAGGGTATTTTTATGAATCCTCTCATCAAAGCCATTCAGCCAAGAGGCTTGCTCTGCAAATTTCTTGTTTAAACCCTGGATTGCTGCGAAGATGGCGTCATTGGTGATAGGCTGGGGTGCTTGAGTCTGACCGGCATCACTTTCTTGTAGTCTCTTCAGGTTGGGGGTTTTCAAAGGGGTTATTTGGACACCTGTACCGAAGACGAATTTCTCCGACCTTGGTACTTATATCTTGCTAGCTAGTCTTGGCTGAAATTGCTCCACAAAGTGGAAAAGTGATGTTCAATAAACCACTTAACCAATGTAAAGCTTTAAGGAGCTCAGTTTAATGTGACCACTCACTCTGCCATGTCCGCCCAATTTTTCAGTTTTTGATTTGTTAAAAAAGTTTGAAATATCCAATAAATGTCGTTCCACTTCATGATTGTGTCCCACTTGTTGTTGATTCTTCACAAAAAAAAATAAAGTTTTATATCTTTATGTTTGAAGCCTGAAATGTGGCAAAAGGTCGCAAAGTTCAAGGGGGCCGAATACTTTCGCAAGGCACTGTATATATATATATATATATATATATATATATATATATATATATATATATATATATATAGATATATGTATGTATACACCACCGGTCAAAGGATTGGGGTCACTTAAAAATGTATTAAAATAACATCAAATTGATCAGAAATAGAGTGTAGACATTGTTAATGTTGTAAATTACTATTGTAGCTGGAAACAAATGATTTTGAATGGAATATCTACATAGGTGTACAGAGGCCTATTATCAGCAACCATCACTCCTGCACGTTGTTAGCTAATCCAAGTGTATAATTTTAAAAGTCTAATTGATCATTTGAAAACAATTTTGCAATTATGTTAGCACAGCTGAAAACTGTTGTGCTGGTTTAAGAAGCAATAAAACTGTCCTTCTTTAGACTAGTTGAGTATCTGGAGCATCAGCATTTGTGGGTTCGATTACAGGCTCAAAATGGCCAGAAACAAAGCATTTTCTTTGGAAACTCGTCAGTCTATTCTTGTTCTGAGAAATGAAGGCGAGAAATTGCCAAGAAACCGAAGATTTCATACAACGCTGTGCACTACTTCCTTCACAGATAAGAGCAAACTGGTTCTAACCAGAATAGAAAGAGGATTGGGAGGCCCCAGTGCACAACTGAGCAAGAGGACAAGTACATTAGAGTGTCAAGTTTGAGAAAGAGACGCCTCACAAGTCCTCAACTGGCAGCTTCATTCAAGAGTACCCGCAAAACACCAGTCTCAACGTCAACACTGAAGAGGCAACTCCGGGACGCTGCCCTCCTAGGCAGAGTTCCTCTGTCCAGTGTATGTGTTCTTTTAACCATTTTTTTTATTTTAACCATTGAAATTGCAACCAACTTTCTATGGCTTGTTTTAAATTTTCAAATAACTAAAAGTGAGAGGTCTGAATAAAGGGAAAAAATGCATTATTTTTAATTTGCTAGAAAACCAGTTCAGATTTAAGTATACATTTTGTATGACTGAAGCCTTTAGTGAGAGGTCTTATGCATTAATATTTAATCATTTCTGCCCCCCGAATTCATGTTCATTATATAAATAGGCCCGTTTAATTTTGTCTGGCTTGCAGTTCCAAATAAAACATTTTCTTAAATAATTTTAAAAAACTGTTCACTAGGTGTAGGCAAGACCTTATGTAAATACAGTGGGGCAAAAAAGTATTTGGTCAGCCACCAATTGTGCAAGTTCTCCCACTTAGAAAGATGAGAGAGGCCTGTAATTTTCATCATAGGTACACTTCAACTATGACAGACAAAATGAGAAAAAATTCAGAAAATCACATTGTAGAATTTAAGAACCGTAATTGCTGGACTATTAAGCGCACCTGAATATAAACCGCACCCACTGAATTATAAAAAAATATGTATTTTGTACATAAATAAGCCACACATGTCTATAAGCCGCAGGTGCCTACCGGTACATTGAAACAAATGAACTTTACACAGCCTTTAAACGAAACACGGCTTGTAACAAAAATTAAACAGTAGCCTACCAAGAAAGTCATTGTTCACTATCTTCCTCCTCCTGTGCACTGAAACCACTGAAGTCATCTCCTTCGGTGTCGGAGTTGAATAGCCTCAGAATTGCTTCATCCGATGTTGGATTGCTGCCCTCTTCAACACGCAGCAGTCCAGCCTTTCGAAACCCGTTGATGATAGTGGATTTTTTGACAATGCTCCACGCTGTCAGCAGCTCTATTTCCTTTTCCAACAGCCAGATCGATCGCCTTCAACTTGAAAGCTGCATCATATGCATTTCTCCGTGTCTTTGCCATGATGAGGGTGACAAAATGACTACCGTAATCAGAATGATGGGAAGTTTGAGCGCGCTCGATTTACGTCACATTATGTGACGGTGCTCAGTTTTTTGGCGGCATGAATCTTGTGAAAGCGGGAAAAATCCATAAATTAGCCGCGTCATTGTATAAACTGCGAGGTTCAACGCGTGGGAAAAAAGTAGCGGCTTATAGTCCGGAAATTACGGTATTTGGTCAATAACAAAAGTTTATCTCAATACTTTGTTATATACCCTTTGTTGGCAATGACAGAGGTCAAACGTTTTCTGTAAGTCTTCACAAGGTTTTCACACACTGTTGCTGGTATTTTGGCCCATTCCTCCATGCAGATCTCCTCTAGAGCAGTGATGTTTTGGGGCTGTTGCTGGGCAACACGGACTTTCAACTCCCTCCAAAGATGTTCTATGGGGTTGAGATCTGGAGACTGGCTAGGCCAGTCTTGTTTGTAGGTGACCAAATACTTATTTTCCACCATAATTTGCAAATAAATACATTTAAAATCCTACAATGTGATTTTCTGAGAATTTTTTTAATCATTTTGTCTGTCATAGTTGAAGTGTACATATGATGAAAATTACAGGCCTCTCTCATCTTTTTAAGTGGGAGACCTTGCACAATTGGTGGCTGACTAAATACTTTTTTGCCCCACTGTAGGTAAACTGGGATATGACTATAGAGCTAATCAAGATGAATTTTCCACAAATATAAAGGTATTTACCTTTTCATGGTAGCAAGATCTTATATATTTTTGCTAACTTTCTATTAAAAATGATTGGAGTGAGATTATTTATTTATTTCGGGATTTCTATACCAAAGATATCCCTGAAGGAGCTGCAAAGCTCCACAGCGGAGATTGGAGTATCTGTCCATAGGACCACTTTAAGCCGTACACTCCATAGAGATGGGCTTTACAGAAGAGTAGCCAGAAAAAAAGCCATTGCTTAAAGAAAAAAATAAGCAAACACGTTTGGTGTTCGCCCAAAGGCATGTGGGAGACTCCTCAAACATATGGAAGAAGTTACTCTGGTCAGATGAAACTACAATGGAGCTTTTTGGCCATCAAGGAAAAGCTATGTCTGGCTCAGACTCAACACCTCTCATCACACCGAGAACACCATCCCCACAGTGAAGCATGGTTGTGACAGCATCATGCTGTGGGGATGTTTTTAATCAGCAGGGACTGGGAAACTGGGCAGAATTGAAGGAGTGATGGATGGCGCTAAATATAGGGAATTCTTGAGGGAAACCTGTTTCAGTCTTCCAGAGATTTGAGACTGGGACGGAGGTTCACCTTCCAGCAGGACAATGACCCTAAGCATACTGCTAAAGCAACATTCAAGTGGTTTAAGGGGAAACATTTAAATGTCTTGGAATGGCCTAGTCAAAGCCCAGACCTCAATCCAATTGAGAATCTGTGGTATGACTTAAACATTGTTCTACACCAGCGGAACCCATCCAACTTGAAGGAGCTGGAGCAGTTTTGCCTTGAATAATGGGCAAAAATCCCAGTGGCTAGATGTGTCAACCTTATAGAGACATACACCAAGAGATGTGCAGCTGTAATTGCTGCAAAAGGTGGCTCTACAAAGTATTGACTTTGGGGGGGTGAAAAGTTCTGCACACTCAGTTTTCCGTTTTTTGGTCTTATTTCTTGTTTGATTCACAATAAAAAGTGTTTTGCATCTTCAAAATGGTAGGCATGTTGTGTAAATCTAACGATACAAGCCCCCCCCCCCCCCCCCCCCAAATCCATTTTAATTCCAGGTATGTAAGGCAACAAAATAGTAAAAATGCCAAGGGGTTGAATAATTTTGCAAGCCACTGTATGATATGTCAGAAAAATTCAATTATAAATTCCTCTGTTCTAGTAAAAAACAAGTTATCATCCAGTAGACTTTGATTCAATTTCCAATATCCTCTCCCACGTGGAAATTCAGTAAGAGTAATGTATATGCCAATTATCTGATGGTCCGACCATTCTATCTCCTATCAACACTTATAACCTTAACTTCCCGTCTTTGTCTTTCACTGGCTCTATTACTCTCTAACTTGTCCAGTTTCCGTTGTCTTACACTTTAATCATTTAGCAGACGCACTTATCCAGACTTACATGAGCAATTGGAGTCAAATCCCTTGCTCAAGGGCACATCGACAAATTCTTCAGCTAGTAAACTCGGGAATTCAATCCAGCGACCTTTCGGATATTGACCCAACGCTTTTAACCGCTAGGCTACCTGCTGCTCAGGTCTTGGCAGGTTTTGTAGAACAAGGACTATAACATTGTTACTCTGTGATGCTTCTCTCAGTGATGTAGGCACACATGGCAATATTGGCCATTGATCTGTAAAGCTATAGTTTTCTTAGAGACAGTCTCGGTCATCTACAATCTTAATGTATCGATGCAGCCTGTCGAATGATTGCTAGAACCCGATTGGCTTTCAGCTCTCATCCTCAAGCTTAAACGAATCGCCACATTGAATATGAGCGCATTTGAACAAGAGGCACATCTAATAAAGTCTTCAGATAGCATCTGCAAAGCTGACATCAGTCAATCCCTCTGCAATAGATTATTTGGCCTCTGCAGGCAGCGCAATACTCCCTCATTGTGCTGCTATACATCTGAGGAGTGGACTGTCTCTCCATATCTATCTGCACTCCATTAGGGTTTTGTGATGAGAGCGATGGACAGAGGGAAGAATGAAAGGGGAGAGACTGAAAGAAAGGGAAAGAGAGAGGATATAGACTCAGCTTTATCAATACACGCCCACCGCTGAGATAAGCAGATTATCGGGAGATTGTATTTCAAAAGCAAATTTACATCCCACACATTTGCCTCTGAAATACACCCCAACCTCCCCCCTCCGCAGACTCAAAACAATACACACACACGCGCGCGCGCTAACCCTCCCCACACCACTCTCTGACTCATAACCATCAAGCTGTAGTGACACGATGGGAAGCAGCTGGATATTTTACAAACTGACCAGGAATTCCAAAATATTATTAGTCAAGCTGTCAGAAGTGTTCAGAGAAGGGGGAAGGATGGAAAAAAATATTGTGTAACTAAAAAATAAAAAATGATCAAGCAAGCAAGAAAGTCATATCGTTCATTACATTAACTGCAAGGATAAAACTGCTTCAGTCAACATCGGTCAACAGCAATTTCTCAACTCCCCTGTGTAGTACTCAGAATACAGGAGACTGCAACTCAAACCAACCATAACATATGATATAGCCTATACTGTATCCCTGACCATGGGAAGCCCATAACCTTGAGTGCCAAGGCATGAGTGTGTTTGTATGTGTTGGCCAGTATTACAGTATTGATTGGAGCGCTGCAACATGCGGCAAGAGCAGGGGAGCTCATGAGAGAGGTAGCAAGGTAAACACACCCTTCCCTCCACTTAACTCCTCCCCAACTCCCTGTGCCCGTTCCTCCCCATCTCCTATCCATACCGAGTCAATATAGGAGCCAGAGGAGAAGGGCACAGCAAGAGCTTCCCATTACAGCTTCTTCCTAGCTGCCGGCTGCACACACACACACACACACACACACACACACACACACACACACACACACACACACACACACACACACACACACACACACACACACACACACACACTCATACAGACAGCCACATATATACCACTAGCATATACAAGCACAAACACACCAGCACTGTAGATATAAACACACAGACAAGATCTCATCCTAATTAACAGATATGCAGAGACTTATTAGACTTTCTCAAATACAGACAACACTCTTCTATTCTTACACTGACATATGTATATACCTTCTTTAATCCAGAATCCTTTTCAGATACTTACATTCACACACATATCCAGACCAATACACAAACTCTCAGACACAAGCAGATATGCACATATGGACAGTAAAATTTTAAGACAAAACACACCAAATGTCAACAGTGAAAGTCAACAGAGAAACATTTGATCTAGAGAACAATGCTCAAAGGAATAAGTTGCTCATAAAAGCAGACATTAAAAGCTTGAGACGCTTTCACAGCAGACACCAGACAACGGACTTAACTGGAGAGACTAAAAGTGTTCTGGAGCTAAATGTGTTCCCTTAAAAAAAAACAGATGTCATAGTAATTGTCACCAAAACTGTCCCCTCGCAGCACCTCAACGAAAGCACCTCATTTTGACACCCTCCTTAGAAACATCCATTGCACATTTATGCACTTCATATAGCAAACTGTTCAGTTCATCAAAAATGACTTGTCAGCTCTCCTCGCTAAGTCCCATCATGGTAGATTTCGGAAAATATACCCTTAAAAGATGTTTTTGGAAATATAGGAATAGGAATATAGGAATATCACAATGCGACTGACGTTGAATTGTGAATAAGTCCACGAAAGACAACGCATCCTCTTTCTTTGCTGTTGGCAGGGAACCTCTCTCATTTGAACTTGTCTCACTGCACTTTAAATAATTTACAAGTCAATCGATTCATCACGACTAACAAAATAGCAGCTAAGTTCACATGAAACCGCAAAATGAAATATAATTTCATTTTCAAATATCAAATACATTTTCAAACTCCCATGCACCGGTCAGCAGACCTACGGATGTTCTCTCATGCCAACTCTTCTTAATTTCTTCTCCTTTCAGCTCCCTCTACACTCAAATGAACACGTAAGAGAGCTGTACCTATAGATATTAGTCAATGAGTCAGCCAGTCAGAGAGTCATTCTTTGAAATAAATTAACTTTAAGTGTCACTTTTTAGCTTTACACCTGCTTTCATGAGAACTATTGTTACTTCACCCTTCTACTCCTCTTTCTACACTATACAATTACTACATTGCAAAGCCCCACACATACAGCACCTTACATACAATGATCAACCTTCATGACAGTCAATCAGTCAGTCTTAGCAATTAGACAACAGAGAGAAACATCAGATAGGTAAAGTGTCAGTGGTCCACTTATTACTTGTTTTTTACCACTCAAAAAAGCCCCACACATACAGCACCGTATACAATCATACAACTTAGAACATCCAATCATTGAAATAAGCAGAGAGAAGTACCACTGAGAAGCGTCAGACAGTGGTCCACTCACCACTGAAGCTGGCTCTACATATGCTTTTACGATAACACCTAGAACTTCTTCTTACTACCACTCAACAAAGCACTACACATGTAGCTCCATACATACGATGTAAGACAACAGAGAGAAGTACAATTGAGAAGTGTCAATACAGTGGTCCACTCACCATTGAAGCTGGAGGTGAAGTTGCCCCAGTCCAGCTGCAGGGTGGTGTTGAATGAGGGGATGGAGGAGAGATTGAAGAGCAGCTCGCTGCTGTTGGACGGGTCTCTCAGGGTGTCTGTGAATAGGTTCATCTGGAGCAGGGTCTTGATCAAGTAGCGCAGCATCTTGCCGCTATGGCTGTTTTCGATCTGTCCGTTTAGCTCTATGAAAGACTCTACAAGCAACTCTCTGGCTCCCACTCTCTCATTGAAAGA